>NW_012236522.1:547567-768735 GCF_000787575.1 Acytostelium subglobosum LB1 | reverse complement strand
TATATATATATATATATATATTATAACAATGTAGACTAAAAAGAATAATAATGACTCACACTCAATGCAGGTTAAGTTAAACTTAGACAAGGTCGAGTTGAAAAGTACAAGTTAAAATTTGTGGTAGATATTTGCTACTTTCAGCACCATCCCAAGTCTTTGGGAAGCAAGTCTTCTTTCTGTTGTGAGGTTGATCAAATATGCGTTAACATCGAACTTCATTAAAATGAAAGTTTTGGTTTGTTTCATTATTAGTTTGTGTGTGGTTTGGCAACACTCTCTGAGCTCTCGCGCAACACAGGTCCTCGCCACACACCAATCCTTCCCCTATCCTCCCCTACCTCCAATCCAAAGACATCAGTACCTGATATCAGATATGTCTTTGCTTGTTTCTGTTGCCATATTATAAACCATGGTATCTATCACAATCCAATCAACATATACATTCAGCAGTGATTGCGACAGACATAATATGATGTGCGATACATGCGATACACGATACAAGATACGATAGATGCGATTGTGTGTAGGATTGATGATTGATTGACGATGCATCACTGCTGCGACAGATCATCAGATATAAGATATAGTTGTCTAACATACATAATGTATCACCTATCAGTCCTTAGTCGTGCCAGAGAACTTCCAACACATCATCCGTATCTACAACACTAATGTGGACGGTAGACGCAAGATCATGTACGCCTTGACTGACGTCAAGGGTATTGGTCGCAGATTCTCCAACCTTGTCTGCAAGAAGGCCGACGTCGATATGAACAAGAGGTATGATCGCTATCATGAATCAGTGAATCAAGACAAACAGCATGCGAGCGCAGCAGCAGCAACAGTGAATCAAGACAAACAGCAAGCAGATGTATCGATTGAACAGATAACTTACATTTACAACCTTACTTATTAACTTTAGAGCTGGTGAGATGTCCAAGGAGGAGATCGAGAGACTCACCACCATCTTGAACCACCCAAGACAATACAACATCCCATCCTGGTTCTTGAACAGACAGAGAGACATCAGAGACGGAAAGTTCTCCCAGGCTCTCGCCAATCAGCTTGACGTCAAATACAGAGATGACCTCGAGCGTCTGAAGAAGATCAGAGCTCACCGTGGTATCAGACATCACATGGGTCTCCGTGTCAGAGGTCAGAAGACAAAGACCACTGGTCGTCGTGGTAGAACCGTCGGTGTGTCCAAGAAGAAGGGAGGTTAATTCCATTTTTCAATGTTGTCCATCGTTTGTTTGTTCTTTGTTCAATTGGTTCATCAATAAACCAATACCAACGACCAACAACTATTCACTACTCTTCTCTCTCTCTTTCCACCCTTAACCCTTACCCTTGCCAAGGGGTAACGAAGTCCAAACGACCATCTTAGTCAAAAGCACACTCAAAAGTGAATCTAGATATTTTTTATCAGAATCTTACTTGCGACGATATGGACCTGTCTACAACTATGATCATAGTTGTGTCCTCCTCCTCATTATTTATTATTGGCCCCAATACAAATAACACAAAAGATATATATATCAATCAATCAATCAATAATGAATAATAATACTTTATTATTATTATTATTTTTAAATTTAATATATTTAGTTAATGGAACAATAGTTATTACATCATCATATGTTGGTGCACCACCAGAACTTAAATCAAATGGATGTGTATCATATGTTAATATATCAGGTGTAATGGCAGTGAACACATCACTAAAGTTAACATTCTCGGATAATGTACAGACAGTAGGTGCATCACAATTCCAACTATCATCGCCCACCTCCTTTTCAATCAAGTATCCAATACTCTACAAATATGGCAAACAGATATCCACTGCCACTGTGTCCAACCCATCCAACACCTCGGACTCTAATACCATAAATCTCAACCTTGAATGCACAAGTAAGTATAGTCAGGATTGATCAGCTGATCACACACACTCACACACACTCACACACACCGATCAATCAGATGTGACAGTACTCAAGACTGAACGTAGGATGAACTTGTATGATATATACTTCAAGGGTAGTCTGAATTATATATATCAGGTATCATTCAATGATAGTTGTTATAATTTATTGGTGCCGCCTACTCTCTCGTCATCAGTGTTCTCGACATCGTATTATACACTCACTTTGTCGATGACCGATTCCAAGTCATGTACATTCAATCAACCAATTATAATGAATGTTACATCCAATTCATTACCAGTGATCACTTGGGATGTACCATCGGCAATGCAACCTGAGCCCAACATGGACCAGATTCAGTTCAGGATGCGTAAGGCATTGACTTCAAATGCCATCAGGGCGCAGAGTCACTTCCAAGGACACCGAGTTGGCCTTTACTACGATATGTACAATCCCAGCTCATTGTTCTACACACCCAGCAACGCACTGATCTTCCCAGTGAGTGGAAACAAACACAATGCTACCTACTACCAACAACACCAGCCATACTATGGAGTTGATCAAGAGTCAGTCCCATTCATCTTGAACACCTATCTTGTCACCTACATTGAGCAAATGTTCAATCTATCATATCAACGTATGTATCCATTCAATCAGTACCTGTCACTGGAACTATCCCATCCACTCAATCAACTCATTCAATCACACTCAATGGATCTATTCCATCCACTCGATCCTCAATCACCCTACACTCAATCAAACACTCACACATGATCAATCAATCAATCAATCACACTCAATGGAACTATTCCATCCACTCAATCACTCACTCACTAACAATCAATCAATCAACAGAGTACTTGGTTTCTGGATCAATCGATGGTAATGAGGTGGTACTCAAGAATTCTAGTATTGCCAGTGGAACAATAACATGTACTTGTTTAGATTTCATGAAGAATAAGATCCAGATCGCACCCAAGACATCTAATTTCATGATACGCACTGATGTGTCCTTCCCCATTGGTGCCATCAATGGTAACTTCCAAAAGTACACATTCAACCTGCCACTTCGAATGTCCGACTGCTCCAACACTCCAATGCAGACCGAGCTATACTCCTACACAATCATCTACGATGATACCATCTTGTCCAATGGAGCACTCTCACCATACCCAGCTGGTAAGTATCAATGATTGAATGAATGAATGTATGAATGAGCGAATGATTGAATGGTACTAACCACACACATATCTGCCCCCGCTTGTAGTATCATGTACGGACAATGTTACACCTTCAATCTTCAAGATCAATATGATACCATTGACACAAGAATCATTCATTCTTCAAATCACTGCAATGGATACAACTAGTGGAGTATACAGGATATACTCATCCAATCTGGCAATGCTTATGAATGAGTCACATTTGGTATCTGGAGATGTGAACAATGGAGTGTACGAGATGGAGGTGGCCATACCCTATGACTCATTAGCCAGGATCGACTTCAACATTGAGGATCGAGCAAACAACAACTTCTTGGTCAACTCATATGTGTCGTTGCCTGGAGGTGGACTGTCGCCAGGCATGCCATTCCAGGCCAACTGGTGTATTGAAACAATCACTCAGTTCTACTTTGTCAAGAACAATCAAGATGTGACCAACCTGGACGTGGACAACACACTATTCTTCAACTCATCCAATGCCAACCCAGTGCTCCAACCGGTGTTTGAGACATACCTGCCCAACTATCTCAATGTCAAACGATTCATCGGTCGCTGGAACCCAGCCATGATGATGTATCAAGTCGACTTCACTCTATATCGCAATCAGTTTGAGGGCAAGGTATTGTACAACATCAAGGGATATCCATCAATCACTTCATCCATGTTTGAGGCTGCGATGGGCAGCAACGCCACACTCACTGTTCGTTGCCAGAACGCAGATGCCAAGCCACCTGTCATCACCAAGGTTGTGGCCATACCAAGTAACAAGATAAATTACCAAGGGGCAGGAATAGCAATGTTTGGTTGGGACGTGACCATCCAAGATGATCTCAATGGTTTGGCCTCGGCAACATTCAAGGTCACGAGCAGTCTTGACCCATTACCCTACGTGATCAACTTTGTTCCAAACAACACCGTGTCGGGTGACAGCAAGTTGGGCACGTATCAGATCAGACTGCCACTCACACCTGGAATGGTCAATCAATCTTTCACATTCAAAGATGCCATTACATTGGTTGATCAGGTTGGAAACACTGCCGAATCACTCTACCAGAGCTCCACCACATTCTTTGATCCACTGGAGCAGATCCTTTACACCCAGCAAGAGACCCAACTTGTTATTGATGTTATGACGCCAAACCCAGTGGACACCTCGGGCCCTGTGATTAGTAATGCAATAGTGTCAGTCTCGCTATTGGATGTCGGAAGTACCAATCGCACAATCACAGTCGACTTGGACGCCGCCACTGTTACCTCTGGAATGTCCACTCGCAACCCTCCACTCATAGTGATCAACTCATTCAACTTTGATTACATCTCTGCACCAATGACTCAAACAACTACCATGGCCAAGGGCGCACACTACAAGGGAAGCATCACGGTACCCTATGGATATGGCAGTGCAGGCTACCCTTTGATCTTGTCCGTCTATGGAGTGATGAGCAATCACAAGCAAGTCAGCTCACTGCCCAACCTGGCCACGATCAGACGTACATTTAGCATGGACATTCCAATAATTGAATCTGCCTCATCATATCTTCGTACTGATACACTCATCACGCTACGTGGACATGGCTTTGGAAACAACTCTGTTAATGTACAGCCAAGAGTCACTGTGCCCAAGACTACACCAGAGACCTTAATATTGACACCACCTATTATGTGCTCGTATACAGTGATGGTGGTTGATGTCAAATATATGAACTACCCATATATGGACATCATTGTCAATGTTGGACAAAAACAATCAAACCTCTTAAGGATATACCCTACCGATCCTGCGCCACCCACGACTCCGGTGCCCACCAACCCGGCATCCAAGTGCCCTGGCAATCCACCCTGCTCCAATCATGGAACATGTCTACCAAGCTTCAACTGCCAGTGTGATCAAGGTTGGGAGGGTCCTTTCTGTGACCTAGAGTACACACCAGTCATACCGACGATTGATCCAAAAACTCCAACTACCAACATTATTGACGCCAACCTATCAATCAGTTCGTTTGTATCCATTGTATCACTGAGGGAGTTGGATAATTCAGACAACCCTGTCAATGAATATCACTTGTCTGGCTGGACCATCAACAATCGAACATCAACAAACAGGACACTCTTGGACTTTACTTGCTCAGTGTCGCCCAATCGCTCAACACTGATCACAGTCACTTTGGAATACTTCAAGACGGCCCAGAATATTACATTTGCGGGTCATGATCTCCTCATGATCCCAGGCTCAATCAAGTATAGCGTGTCAATCTCTCCCTACATTTTTGCATCTCAACTCAACACTTTGCAATTGTTGATGAATGCATCATTGGCCACACAATCAGGAGATGATGGTTGCGCAAGAAGTGATCATGGATCAGGTGCCATCGTTGGCAATTCTATCGAATACATCCTTCTAAATATCAACGACAGGACATTGTATGGCAGGTTCATCAACTTTGGCGTCATAGACTATCGAGTGGCAACCATTACCAACACAGTCCTAAAGGCCGATGCCAACGCTACCTCTGTCAAGACAAGCACCACCTCTGCTTTGGTAGGCATCAACATACCACACTACACTGATTTTGTTCAGTTGGATCCGGATTTCAGTGTACTGGTCAATCAATCTCCTGGAGAATGTGGAAAGAGCGATACAAATGGTTTGTCGCGACCTGCACTTGCTGGTATAATTGTAGGTGCTACCCTTGGTGCTGTCATCCTGGCATTGGTCATCACCTATGTCCTGGTCAAGAGGAAAGTGATGGTTGTAGTTGGCAAGAGAATTAGAATGAACAAATTCTCATCTGAATAAAGGTTCCCTTATGCACCAAATAAATACATTCAATATCATCCAGAAAATTCCATAAGGGTTTTTTCAGTTTTACCAAACACAGAAAAAAATTATTTTAAATCGCCAAAATTTTCCGAATAATTCCGGAATTAAAGAAATATTTTCTTATATTGTCAGGATGGTGTAGTCGGTTATCACATGACCTTCACACGGTTAGGGTCACGGGTTCGATTCCCGTTCTTGATAAAAATTTTGTTGAAATCCGAGTTGTTTTTTGCGATTTTTAATATATTTTTTTTTTTGTTACTACACGTCGAAGACGTGCACTTTGTTATACATAGTCATTCTAAATAAGGGGCTATTTGGTGAGCCAGTCAGGGATGCTGACAGGTGGCCGATTTTTAATCCTTTAAGGGATTTTTATAAAAAACAGTCAGGATGGTGTAGTTGGTTATCACAAAACCTTAACACGGTTTGGGTCATGGGTTCGATTCCCATTCTTGATAAATTCTTTTTTGAACTTTTGAATTTTTTTATTTGTTTGAAAACTCGTTGTTATACCAGTAGAAAAATAAGTTCTAATTTTAAATTTTATTATTATTCTAATATCTATTAAAAATTATACTATCAACTTCTTATGATTAATTTAATTATATCCCTCCCCAAATCTCAGCTGTCTCCAGGACTAGTTCCTTTGTATGGAGCACAATTTAATCGCCAAAGTAATAGTTAATTATGGTTAGTGACAAAGTAGCCGCCTAATAATTTGGTTGCCAAGTATCCTATGTACAAGTGATATACAAAGTAATAGTAGATTGATTCAAGTCTAAGTCAACACCAAATTCCATCAGCATTATGATCACTACTATCACCATAGTAGCGACTACAGATTGATCGTGGTTGACAGAACAATGTGACGGTCAACAGTATTCCAAAAAAGGTTGGTTGTAATCCAATTCTAAATTTAATGATTGAATATCAATTAACTGAACATTGGTAGTCCCCAGAAGTCAGCCGGATCACATGTCCTTAGTGATTTGTTTAAAGCATTGAGCTGCTCCATGTCCACATCACTAATGGTAAAGTCGACAATGCTTAGGTTCTCAGTGATCCTCGAAGGTGTGACACTCTTTGGGATAACAGAGAATCCATGTTGGATGGCCCACCGACAGAGGATGTTGGACACTGATCGATCGTACTTAATGGCAATCTCCGCCACCTTTGGATCATTGACCAGTTGTCCGCTGCCCAATGGACTGTAGGCTGTGAGATGGATGTCATTCCTCTCACAGTACCATTTGAGTAGTGGCTGGGTGTTGTATGGGTGAAGCTCTACTTGGTTGACGGCGGGCTTGATGCGGCAGTAGGTGAGCAGGTCGTTAAGTGTCTGCACATTGTAGTTTGACACACCAATTGACTTGGTGAGGCCATCGTCCACCAGAGCCTCCATCTCTTGCCATGTCACTTGCAAAGGTACATTGATGACCTTGGCCGAACCATCATCGTTCATTGGATCATCGAGTGATTCGCCAGTGTACTCAAAGGCAACGGGCCAATGCACCAAGTAAAGGTCCAGGTATTCGAGTCCAAGATGGTTCAAGGTGATCTCACAGTGCTTCCTGACGTTGTGTTTCTCGTGACATGTGTTGTATAGCTTGCTTGTGATGAACAACTCCTCCCGCTTCACAACACCAGTAGTAAACATCTCCTTGAGTGCCAATCCCACTTCCTTCTCATTCTGATAGGCGGCAGCACAATCAATATGACGACAACCACCTCTGATGGCAGCCTTAACAGCTTCACCAACTGTATTTGGTTCAGACTTCCATGTTCTATTGTGATCATTCAATCAGTTAGTTTGTTAGTTAGTGATCATTCATTCATTCAATCAAACCAAACAAATAACTAATGACAATGGACTTACCCGAATCCTACAAGAGGTAACTTATGTCCACTGATTAACTTTACACTTGGTTCAATGATAGCTTTGGCGATAGCCATCATTACTGTAGCTTATTTGTCTGATTGATAGAATATATGTTGTTATGTAGTTGGTTGAGAAATTATCTGTAACTACAAGTTATTTGGCTGTTTGTTTATATATTGCAACTTGTTGATAATATATTGCCTTATTCAGAATGAGCTATTCCAAAAATATCTACCTCGATGATTCATTACACGTTACTGAAGCAAATTGAGTGATGTTCACAACACATTGTTAACTTGTGAAGTATTGTTTAAGTACTTCTTGGTATTTATTAGATTGTTGTTTTGCTGTACAGTTCTGTTTACAAAGTTGTTGATGTTGTTGTTGTTAATGGCAGTAGGGTTGGGAGGGATGGAGGAAAGACTGACAACATTATGAGTATGGGTATCCACAACGGTAGATGCACTCGAAGAACTTGGGAATGCATGGACATGGGTCATTGGTACGCATGTTCTGGAGCCACGAGTCCCAACAGTTGGCCATATCACGGTAACAATTCACTTGACATTCACGGCCAGCCAACACCTCAGCAGAGGACATTCCAACCATGAAGATCATGGCGAATACGAGTATGGACAGTATCTTAATCATTGTTTGTTGTTATTATTAGGTATGTAGATAGTTAAGTTTAACTTGTTGACTTTATGATCGTTCAGATGTCAACTATTTATAGACAAATGGGAATGATTGACGTCTAGGCGGACAGACTGACTGGCTGTACATTCAGTCATTTCAAATCTACAGCCTAATATCATCGTAAGTTGGATGTAATGGCAATTTCATTCAATATTCAATATCGGATGTTTGGAATTCAAACTGGCTCTTAGCTCTTGGATGTCCATAAAGTATGATATTATTTCTAGAGAGACACAAAGACGAATGGCCGATGAGTAAATATATGTCGGTATTATATTAATATTTACATGTAAGTTATTAGATATTGATGTGGTTGATCGATCAATAATACATAATTAGTGGGGGTATTGATTGATTGATTGATGGTGTGTGATTGATGTAAGCAACTGGAAAGGGTTGGAAAGGCAGAAGAGATGGTATGCGGATAATATATATATGATGAATGTAACTCTATAAACAAACCGACAAATAACAAACAATCAAGAGTGAGTGAGTGAATTGTAAATATGTCTTATGTATGATGTCATTCATTTATCGATCGATTTCATAACTACTAATACTTGTTAAGATTGAGTGAATTGAGATTGGTCTTGGTGTCCTGTACAAGGAAGCGCACCAGGTTCCTGTAGAAACTGGCCTCTTTGGAACTCTCTACAAATCTCTCATACTGGTCGAGGTTCTCTTGAAGCTTGAGCTTCAATGTGTCGTAGTTCTCTTTGATCAGTTTGATGACTTGCTCCGACACGAGGGATACCTCGGGATGCTCTGTAGTCCACGTCTGGATGATGCCGTTAAAGTGTTGAGTGATCGTTTTGATGTTGAGTAGATGGTTCATCAGTTGTCCGGTGGGGTCCTCCATCTGCACAATCGCAGAGAATGTATCAATGATCTGGCTCGCCCTAACAATCTCATAGAACAGGTCATCATAGTCGCTTGGTTGTGGCAAGAATAAGTCTCCATAGTTTACAAACAAGTTGAATATGTTGATAGTCTGTTCATTCGTTCGCGAGTGAGTGATTGTTAGTAGCTGGAACCAACTGCGCGCATGCTAGAATACAACAAACAAACAATCTTACATCAATTCCAACTGGCAACAGTTCAGTATGAAGTGATTTGTCCGAAGCAGACAATGAGGATAGGAATGAGAAGAGAGTGGACCAAGTGTCTATCCATTTGATTGGCAGTCTGGACTGTGTCTTCTTCTTGTAGGCAACAATACGTTGAATGCAGTTGACACACTTTTGATGGATGTCTGCAGGCAACTTGCCCTTTAGATTGCACTTGATAAACTGATTGATGACATCGACCACATGACATGACAATGGACTCTTCTCCAATTCCTTTGGATCAGGATACAATGATTTCTAATCGTTTGGTCCAAGTAAGTATGTGATTGATTATGATTGATAGATTGATTACATTACCTTTGAATAAATGAATATGTAGCAAGTGGTCTTTACATCGTGGAAGTAGTCCTCGAGCTCACGTCTCTCTGACATGCATATGAGGATGTTGAGACAGAGTTTGGTGAAGAGGATCTTGGACTCTTTGAGAGTGTCTGATGATAGATAACCACAGTAGACCAGGAAGTGACGGATGATGTCGGGGCAGTTGTTATGTGAGGTAAGACCACCTGATGTCAACAATCGTACAAATGCTTCGCTTTGGTAACATAGCTCATACAATATCATTAGGCATGATCCAGTGTCGCTTGATGAGCTATAAGTTGTTTGTTTGTTTGTTTGTTAGTATGTGCATGAACAGTCATTGTAATGATGTGTAGTGTACACTACTACTTACCATGGCTTGACTGTGACGGGAGTGTAGACCCAGCTGCTCAGATATCCACTCATTCTTGACATCATGGTCTGGTTTGGTTCGCCATACTGCTCAGAGTAGAACTTGCATTGATCATCTAGTCCGCCTGCGATCAACTCTGTCAATCCCTTGAGCTAATGATTGATAGATTGAGTGAGTACATCATCCATGCATGCTAGTCAAGTATCGATAGACATACTTTATCAGCATCGGCCAGTGCTGCTAGACTCTTGTTGTAAGGGTTCTGTATCTCGTATTTCTGGAAGTTGGACAGGTATACAAGGATTGTGAGCGCATGGAATCTTGATGGTTTTGGTATGCCAACATCAACGATCGCGTCCATAAGTGAGGGGAAGAGGTCTACAACCATAAAGAACTGAAGCAATGTATTCTGATTGATAAACTCTGTTGCTGTCACAATAATATTGATCAAGTTGATTGATCCAATTCTAATCTTGACTGTTTTGTTGTTGTCATTGTTGTTGTCAGTATGTGTACATGTACATGATGATGATGACGGTCAAACATACCCTCTGAATGCTTGAGTAGACTTTGCAAGTCAGTGATCAGTTCTTTGAACACTATATCAGCAGCATCGATGCCACACAAGATGTTAAGTATATCGAATCCAAAGTTGTTGAACTTCTTTCTAAAGATACTCTTGAGGAATACACTCAATGTCTGTTGGATGTTGAATGTTGAATGTTGAATGTTAGGTTGATTGATTATTAGGTCGATTGAATGAATAAGATAACATTACCTCGAGAATATGAGTTATCCTAATTGCATCAGAGTTCCTTAGCCATTGACAACAGTGAGTGAAGATCTTGTTGATGTTGGGCTTCAATGCCAAGAGGTGATCTTCGGATGTCAGGATGATACATCGCTCGAGGAATGGTATGTTGACTTTGATCAAGAACAGTTGCTCCCAGAATGATGGTTGATCCTTTGACGGATCCTCTCCATTAAAGAACGCTTCATATATCTCTACAAACTTCTCCTTCAACGCCTTTCTCTTTCCTTCGCTATCCTCCTTTCTCAACAGTATCTCTGTATGTCTAGGACCCTGTTGTTCTTGTAACATTCTTATTCTTTTTCTTCTTCTATCTTATGGTTATCTTATGTATGTATGTTAACAATAAACTTATATGTATAGAATGTTTTTGTTTATTTATGAGTACGTGTATAAGTATGAGAGACAAATGAGGTGAGGGGTGTGAGCGACAACGTTGATTTTGTTGATGAATGATGATATTTTTGAAATTAACAAAGGGGGAGTCTTTGCATATTTATTTGATTGGATTGAGTGATGACGCGTCAATCTCTAATGGACCTGGTAGGGACAAGTGTAATTGAATGGATTGTTGACTGGTTCGGATAGAGTGGAGAGTTGGGCCGGAATGATGAAATTAAAAAGAGTGATGAGGTATCGTCCAACCTTTGTATACAAACTCGTTCATGTGATCCACATCTTAATTGATATGTTGTAATGTTTGGTGCTATTTCAATCAATGTCTTGCCTCTCTCCATTAACAATTTATCACGTCCATAGAGTGTAGAACTTGGATTACGTATCTCCATACGAATTGATCGCATTCGTTGATAGACTATCTTATCATCGTCTGCCATTGCCTGTAGATCACCATCATAAATTGAATCATCCAATAGATACCAAAGGTCTACTTCCAAGTGTGGATGACAATTCTTGATCAATTGCAATTGATCAATATGGAGCATGCTCAATGTCTGGAGGTTGATTAGGTATGAGCAGTCGATCGCTTGTTGGAAGTATGCGCCAAACTGAAGGCTGGTGACAGAAATGGGCAACAGGCCCGTGATTGGTTGATTGAAGCTTGAGCCAAACCCCAAGGATATTATCGATGGCGGCAGTGATCCAGGGATGATCGGTTGATTGAAAATGTTGCCAAATGTGAGCTCGGTGATTGAGTTTGGAAGAAAGTCGCACTCAATCGGTCTGTTAAGTCCCAGCGTCAGTGATGTGAGTGTCGCTGGTAGTGAGTGGATGTCCTCTCCATCTCCTTCATACGCATTATCGTCATGATAAATGTCATCGTCAACGTCTTTTGTTGGTGGATAGCTGGTGCATGGCACGCTACAGTCATCCAGGGAAAGACTCAGTAGCGCACTGGGCAGAAAACCTTGGCCAATACTATGTTTGATGCTGTAGTCCCATCCGAGATCCAGAAACTTAAGCCCTGGTGGCAAGACTCCAGGTGGTATTGGCCGGTCGACAATTGTTCCGAATGATAGCCTTGTAAGGGATGACGGTAGTGTGAATCCCTCGCGTGGCGAATATCCAAGACGAAGTGATGTCAGTGAAGAGGGAAAGGCTCTCGGGTCAATAACACTCTGGATGTGAAGTGAACGCAGTGACTGAGGCAGCCATCCAACTTCAAAATATGGGTTCTTGCCGTAGAAGTTCATGTCGGTGAGATTGGTTGGCAGTGCCTGGAAGGACGACAGGACATGCTTGGTTCCCTGTGTAGTGTAGTTTGCAAAGAATATGAGTTCGGCTAGGCCATGAGGGAGAACGAATGGCGATGCATGGTATTGTCCAAATGATATCTTCTTGAGGGACGTGGGCAGGGCACCACCTGGTATCGGATAGTTGAAGTTGTCGCCAAACTCGAGATGTGTGATCGACTCTGGGAGGTATCCAAGCTCAATCGGTCTGTTGAAGTACTTGTTCAATACCAAGAGAGTGAGTGAGGGCGGTAACTGAGGCAAGGGATCGACTTCATTTGTTGTTGCAGGTGGGTATGATGGTGACCCGTACTCAAAGACCCTGTAGAAGCGGAGTGTCTTTAGAGTAGCTGGCAGGGCACCAGGTTCGATCTTTCTTCTATAAACGTGACCAAGATATAGACTGTCCAAGGCAGGCGGCAACACGCCGACAGTTATGTTCTTATCAAAGTTCCATCCAAATGATAGATTAGTTATAGACTCTGGCAATGTACCTGGTATCAATGTTTGATTGAAGTTTTGACCAAATGTCAATGTTGTCAACCAATCTCCAGCACCATCTACAACTCCAGCTCCATCTAGTATTGAACTATGAGTGAGTTCAACATTGTCGTTGTTATCAGACCATGTTGTATAGAATCTCGATTGTTTGAACAGTTGGTTGCTGCTAAGGTTCTGCAGGGGATAGTCAAGGTTACGCAGAGAATTCATTTTTCAGCGGTCTCAATCCTTGGGTTCGAGCTGGTTCGACCCTGGACAACCCTTGGAACAGCAAGGGGAACCCTTTCAAACCTTATCTGATGTTAATTAAATATTTATATTTTTATTGTTGTTGTTGTAGTTGTTGTTGTGGTTGTTGTTGTTGTTGTATGATAAATTAGACCTTAAAGAAATCGTCGTCTCGTCCAAAGGAGTGGAACATATTGGTCAAATATGCGATAATTGTCCAGAGTGCGTTGTGTCGTTGAATGTTGTCAGAAAGGTCGCCAAGTGATCTGATTGTGTCTGACAATATGTTCCATTTCTTCATCTCTCCAAAGACATTCTCAATGATGATCCTCACCTTCTTGATTCGATTGCTCTCATCTTTCTCTCTCAGGATACGCTCGGCATCGAATCCTTCTTTGGTGACCTTGGCTTCCAATGCCTTCAACTTCTTAGATACCTTGGTCGCCTCCTTTCCTTGACGCAGGCGATGCTCATCGAGCGTGCGTTTTCTGATCATCTTGTCTGTGTACTCCATATGATCGATCAATGAAGCCGACTTGATCTTGGGGGTGATGGTGTTGGTGTAGTACTTCTGACCTCCTTTGAATCCTTTGTCACCGAGAATGACAATATCTTCATCGAACAGAGCCTGTAGTCTAGGTGCAGCATCCTTGTAGAGCGAGACGTCAGGCTGGGCGCCTCCCTCTGTCTTACCTACATACACGATCTTGCCACGTATATCGCAAATGACCAACACTGCCAAAGAATACATTGATTTCTTGCCAGAATAAACAAGATCCTTGATCGTCTTGTGTGGCGGCACTTGAATCCTCTGCTCTGACCCGTCCACAATGAGATGAACATTGTGCTTAATACCATCTTTCCATATTTCTGCATGATTGTCTCGAAGCTCTCCATTGTGAACCACATCCTGGAAGTACCCATGGCAGTACGACTTCAATCTATCGAACACCTTGGTGAATGAGTACCTGAGCTGAGCGATTGTCAATTGATATAGGAACACACGCTCCATCATGTACCAGGGAAGGTTGTGGCGGCACCTCATGAGGAAGACGAGCATGTCCTTGTGTTCAAAAGAGTGCTTCTCACAGAGCTGAGACACTTGACTATGGGAGAGCTTGAAGTAACTTGTGTACTCTTCATCTTGGTTGAACCATTGATCTGTAAGTGCAGAGTTGAGGGTATGGCATTTGTCAGTTAATGGACTTAGCTTGCTGGCAGCATATTTATTCTTCACCTTCTTCAAGGGTATTGTTCTTCCTCTTATTGTTCCTCCTTGTTGTTGTTGTTGTTGTTGTTGTTGTTGTTGGTGTTGGTGTTGCAGCTGCTTTCTTGGCCTTTGATTTAGACACTGGTTTGGTTATTGCTGGGCTTGGTGCTGCTGGGCTGGGTGCTGGGATGGGTGGTGATGTAGTTGTTGACATCGCATTATCGTCGATATCTATCGTTGCCCTGCTGGAGATACCGGTGTTCGCTTCGCACCATTGAGTCCATTTCTCTCGTTTGTTGGTTAGATACTCGACAAGGCAGTTCCATCGACAGAAGTATACAAAGACGCCAAACGTGCTGTCTGGATGGCAACACTTCAAGATGCGAGAACAACCCTTTGAACAGTTCTGGCAATGTTGGACAGAATCTCCAATGATAGGCTTCTCTGGATCGTGTTCTCCAATCGCAGGTACAGCAAGCTTCAAATAGGGCATTGACCTGGTATGGTTTGTAATATGTCCAACACTGCACATCATCATTTTTTGGTCGCCATAGTAGACAATGATCTTCTTCTCGATCTTGTTCTCTGGTGAATTGCAAGTCGCCTCTACTATAATCCGGTTGGGATTGGTTGGGTCTCGAACGTTGGAATGCAGGAAGCACTTGGTTTGTTTGCTAGTCTCTCCATCCATCAACTTCTTGGTATGTGTGATATTCATCAGCTCTCTATTGTTCTCTGCCGCACCTTGTTTGGTTGGCGTCTTCATTTGCTGAAGCGTGAGTGTTGATGACAACGATGTTGGTTGTGGCTGTTGTTGTTGTGGCTGTTGTTGTTGTGGCTGTGGTTGTTGTTGTTGTTGTTGCGATAATGACTTGATGATTCCCTCTAACTCCTCTATACGCAGCCTCAACGTGTGAGTCTCCTCCTGTGATTCTTTAGTCTGGAACATATCAATGATGATATTGTAACACAGTTTGGCGCACACGGGCAGGTGTTTGCCCAAGACCCAGATATCCAACTCAGTACCGCAGAAGAAGCATTTGACACCTGCTTGCTTAACTCTGGTGACTATTAACTGGGTTAGCTCCTCAGACATCAGATGTTGTATTATATATATGTATTAATTGGTCGCTATTACTATGTTGGAGGTTGCAAAGGGTCATCACGGGTCGGACCTTGGATTCCAAAACAAATATTTGAAGAATCCACCCACAACACCCGTTGAACCCTGCAGAACCCAAGCTAACCTTAGCAGCAATCAAGTAATGAATGACTCTTTAGTATTGAATACAATCTCTTGCAAGTCAATGCCAAATAACACAAGTCAAACTGATTCTCCAACAACCTACTATCGGGAGCTATAAATGGCAATAAGTTCTGTACCAACACTGTATGAGGTAATGATTCCATCTATTACTACTGCTACACCTACTACAACTACAACTACTACAAGTGTTTGACATGTCTTCAAAGTTGTTACAGACTTGTGAAGGGGTGTCACTTGCAATCTTTGATGTTTCTCATTCTTGAACTTTGACATTAATATCTTTACTCATTGATCATTCATCTACTTCATTCATCCATTCATTCTTTCATTATTGTTGTTATACTACTACTACTACTATGTTGTTATAATATCATATACCAAGTTCAATCAATCAATCAATCAATATCATTATTTTGAAAGGAAGAAAAAGTAGAAGATGGAGAGTTTGTCACTGACTGTGTTGAGAGTTCTGATTGATCAGATGAGGCCTCATGACTCGGATGTAGCATTTCTAGCATTGACTAGTAAAAGGATGTACTCATTGTTGAAGAAAGAAGTATCGTTGTTTAGGTCTCCAAGGGAGGAGGTGTTTTGGTCGCTACACGGTAATGATCCAATCACTCCAGGTGACATCCGTCCAAGACAATTGTCCAACAACTCCAATGACGATGACAATGATGACGACAATCACACCACTATAATTGAAATCAAGACATTATCATTTGGACCAGCATTTAATAGACAGATTGGAATTGGTTGCCTACCTGACACGATCACAACGCTTACCTTGGGTTGGGAATTCAATAAGGACATCATGGTCGGGACGCTACCATCGTCCTTGATCAAACTCTTCATTGGCAATCACTACAACAGCAAGATAGAGAGTGGCGCGCTGCCCGAGACGCTCCAAACCCTCAGATTCTACAGCAACTATGACTTCCCCAGGAGGACACTCGAGGCCAACTGCAGGATACCCAAGCTACCGGGCTCACTTACACAGATGGAGTTTGGACACTACTTCAACTCATTCCTATTCCCAGGCTACTTCCCCGACTCCATCACCATACTTCGATTCGGCGAATGGTTCCTCCAGCCAATCGAGGTCGGTGTCCTACCAATGTCGCTCACTGAGTTAGCCTTTATCGGTTCATACCCTTATGCCATCCCTCTCAAGGCCTTCCCGCCTTCACTCCAGGACCTCACATTCCAATCCGATTACAGTCCACCCTCCCCCATCACTCTTCCAGTGTCAATTGAGCGTCTGTACACCGGCTGGGACGGCAGCACTGTGCTCACGCCCGGCATGCTCCCGTCAAAGTTGGACACACTTGACCTTTACCAATATTATCAAGAAATCAATCCAGGTGTACTACCTGAATCGCTACAACGCCTGTCGATCTTCCATGGACACAGTCAACCATTGCTCCCTGGCTCACTGCCCATGAACCTCACCGACCTCACATTCTATATCACTTTCGATCAAGAGCTGCCGCCAGGTATTCTGCCACCCAAACTTGAGTGGCTCAATCTTGGGTCGGACTTTAGACACCCTCTCTTGCCAGGTGTCCTCCCTCCATCACTCACCGACCTTTCTATGGATGATGACTATTGTCTATTTCAGCGCATTGGGCCAGGTGTGTTGCCCGATTCGCTCAAGGTGCTCACCATTGGCGACGCATACACTCAATATCCAACGGACTATCCGGCACAGCCTTGGGTGTTACGGGAGCCTGTTACATACTTGAATGATTTCATCGTGCCGCTGTCCCTCCCATTGTCCATCCGCTATCTGACACTTGGCGGGGGCTTCAACCAAGAGCTCACGCCAGGTCTCATACCAGAGTTTGTAACAGACTTGACACTGGGACGCCATTACAACACTGCGCTGTCACCTGGATCTTTGCCCAACTCAATTGTTAGGTTGAAATTTGGAGACTTCTTTAATCACCCGGTTGGAGCCGACACCTTGCCAACAAGCCTCAAGTCGTTGGCCTTTGGAAACAACTTCAACCAGATGATCACTCTACCCGACGCACTGACTGAGCTCACTCTTGGCGGATGTTTTGAACATGAACTCATTCTTCCATTTAATCTTAGAGCATTGTCTCTCTATCATATCAAACAGATTGGACATGTTATTATGTCTGCTGAGAATGACTCTGGCGATGCTGTGCCCTCAGTCCAAGTCTTCACCAAATGTATATTAAACTCATCAATGTTCCAGAACGGGGATGAGCCAGACCCAATGCCAAGGATGGTGCAGCATTTCAAGTCACTGACATGTGCGTTCAAGACACCAGAGAAGGTATACCTGAGTGAGCAAACTTTGGTCACAAGTATCAAGGCAACAGCAAGGTGTACTCCAAACATTAGAACATACGAGATAAGATGTGGAATGATTCGTTCCGTCACACGTAGGCTTGATGATCACAGGCTATTATGTATAGCCAAACATAGCTTTTTGGATTACGGTTTAATATCAACACATATATTAATTATCACTTTGTAAATATATTATAAACAATATGTCTATCCATCAATCCATCCATCTGGAATCATACCCTTGCATGAGTTGGTGTGAGTGGCGCCTTTTTAAATTTTGAATTTGAATTGTTTAACGGATAAACAGTTGTAACATCTAAGATGTACACAACATCAGAGTGTTGATGCCAGGTCACTTACATTGTCAAACACATAACAACGAATTATAGAGCACATTACAACAGTGTGTGGACATAAAGATACAGACGACAGACATGAGCAAGAGAAATGATAACACATCCTTCACGCCATTGAAGAGGAAGAAGATGGATCACAGCAGTCCTGCTGCATCACCTGCCGCTGTCACTCCTTCCAAAGTGCTATCAATGTACGTTATTCATTCATCATTGTGATGTTGATCAATCATATGACGTCAAACAACACACTCACTAATCAATCAATCACTCAATCAAACATTAGGGACGACTTTGATGACGAACGATTCCAATTGGAATGCGATAAGGAAGCTATTAGAGAAGAGAGGATGGTAGTGGAGAAGGCACGTAAAGAGGTGGAACAACGTGAAGATACTGTGAAGGTGTATGAGTACTCGTTGGAAGAAAGAGAGTTTGAATTGGAGGAACGAAAGATGGAGTTGAATGAGAAGGAGTCGTGGCTCAAATGCGAGGAGGCACGTCTCAATGAGTTGGCCCAAGAGATGGTGTCAGCAACCACAGACATTAGTGCCAGCCAGACTGCGCTGGCCGAGCGCGAGGCAGCACTATGCGACCGCGAGAAGCGTGTGGCAGAGCGCGAAGCACAGTTTGTCGCCATCGAGAGCGAGCTAAAGGTGCGCAGGAAGAAGCTGGCCGAGATTGAACAGCGTCTGAAGCAGCGAGATCACGAGATAAAGATGGCAGAGATCTCTGCACTACAAACGATGAACAAGCGATCAATGACTTCACCAAATGATGCAGATGTCGGTGGATCAGACAACCTATTCCAATCAACGTCATCCATGTCAATGTCACTGAGCACCCTATCACCAATCGCCCCAAAGTCATCAATGACATCAACAACAACAACAACAAGCAACAATCTGTCGGAGAGCACCATCAGTCCTCTATCACCAGCTCCAAAGGCTCGCATGTCTGTGGCGCCTCGCAAGTCCATCGTGCCAAAGACATCGCTTATCAACGCCAAGTCACCAAAGAAGACATTTATGGCACCGAGAAAGTCGATCATCAAGGGAGACACGATCGCCACCTTGCTCAACAAAGAGAACTCTGGCTCATCCTCGGCCAACACCACTTCACCGACATCTCCAGCGACCAAGATATTACGTCGTCCATCCATCATACCCTCGCGTCAGAGCATTCTCAAGTAATCCCCCACTAGTTTTATCTGCATTATCATCCCTATCATCCATTTGCAACCTTGTTTAACCCTTCCCTGTATAGCAATCCTGTCCGACATGTTGGCCATATTGGTTAATTCCAATGTACCAAGTTTAATAAATCAAGGTCACTTCATTCCTTCATACATTCATTGGTCAAATCTTGACTCAGTCCACCCAACAAATAATCTTGAAATGAGGGATGATTGAAATTCTTTCACACTCACTTCAGTCCAAATCAACATAAGCAAGTGTTTCTTGGAAGGTCACACACTCAAAACCATCTTCAGAAGCAATCAACCAAACTCATTGGGAAAATTTGAAAGTCATTTCGAGCTCAAACACACACAGAAGGAAGAGATACATAATTACAACAACTACAACCAATCACTCAAATCTACAACTAAACTCTATATAAGAAAAGTGATTTTATAAAGGTAGTTGTTGTTCAAATCAAGTTAATTTATAAACACAAACAGATAGATAAACAGATAGAATAGAGAGATAAACAATGGTTAGAAAGGCTTCAACAACAACTACAAAGGTCACAATTCCACCAAAGACCCAAGAGAGTGTAGGTTTTGAGATATACACCAACGACTCATTCAATCATTCATCATACTCACATAACAACGCCGCTGTCATCAACAACAACAGAAAAAGAGGAAGAACGAGGATGATATTGTACATCAACCTGTGAAGAAACTTGTTACGAGTGGCAAGTCACCTATATGCGCACTGTTTGAGAAGTACCAAGGTATGTTAATACAGAGTAGCACAGATGAGGATTGAATATTAACCCTCCCTCAATCACAAACTTAGACCCAGCCGACAAGTCAATAATAGGTCCAGATGGAATAACGAGTTTCTGTCATGATCTAGGCCTTGCCCCTGACAGTGTATGTTATACCTTTACATAATGAGATACCCTGCCTATGTCATTGTGACTAATCCTCTTCGCATACACACACATATATAGATTCAAGTGTTGATACTAGCATGGACAATGAACGCAAAGAAGATGGGATACTTTACATATGATGAGTTTAAGGTTGGATTCGAGCAACTGAGATGCAATGACCTGCCGAACCTAAAGAGGACACTGCAAACAATGACACATCAAATCAAGCTGGACCCAATCAAATTCTCAGAGTTATACAAGTTCTCCTTCCGCTTCGCCAGTGAGATTGAGAGTAAGAAGTCTGTTGATCTCCAGATTGCAGCAGAGATGCTCGAGTTGGTCCTACCGGACGGTCCACATACCAAATCCTTTATCAAATTCCTAAGAGTAAGTCATACCTCTATCATCACCTTGAGTCACACATTCTCAATCTAACACATCACTCTCTCTTAAACAGAACACCAAGTCATATAAAGTGATCAACATGGATCAATGGGTTTGCTTCTTGGAGTTCTCAAAGACTGTCAAAGGTGACCTATCCAACTATGACGAATCTGAAGCATGGCCACTGCTCATTGATGACTTTGTAGAGTTCACCTCAAATGATGGAAGAAAGTGATTGCCTACAACATTGCTCAGCATAATAAGGCTATCAAGGTAGCAATCATTCAATCAATCAACGCAATCATCCAACTCAATCATTCATCCATTCATTCATTCATCAATGTATCAATTCAACTTCAATCATTGGACAAGCCACAAACTACCCACACAGGACTCAATGCAAACACACATCCTCATCACATCAGTACTCTCTCTCATTGGACATCCGGCTGATGACACTCAACAACGACTGACAAGTGTCGCCAACAGCAACAAACAACCGATGATATTTGGACACGACTAAAGGGTGATCACGATTCCCCGACCTCGTTGACAGCAGCAACAACAACAGCAGAATGCAGACACAAGACATATCATCGATGTGATAAATATATAACAAGTATGATTCATCTACTATAGCAGCAGATGGACATATGCTTTTTGAGATCGTAATCACACCATCACAATCTGGGACATTACCTCCTAGTTGTGACCTTTAACACGGCATAGCTTGATTTACTGTGAGGTAGAATACTTCCTTGGTTATCCATTCAAGGACCAAGTGACATTGCGCAACACTGCCCTATTCAACCAAACACAAACTTGTTATGATCAACAGATATTTTTTTGACATTCCCTTCCCAACATTGACATCAATCAATCATGGAACTGACTCGATGGAATGTTTGTGCCCTATTTTGGGAGATTTAGATTCCATCCATGCACGTCTTGATGGTCTTGTTTTATCATGGGGTCAACAATTAATTGTGATCGTTTCGTTCTGATCAAAACATGAGGCGAGTGACTGGTTCATTTTCAAAACGACACAAGTTAGATATATAGATACATATAGACTTTGTTTTAAAGGTAAGAACCTCCTCCATAGTCAATCATCACTACCATGTCCTGAACAACAATTGTATCATCTTTGGTCGACCTTTGACATCCATTGTGTTCCTTCCCCATTGGACTTAGAGACAAAATCAACGACCAACGTCCAATCTATTTTTGATTGGTCCTTGGGGAATTTTGCAAATTTTGATTTATTTTGCAGTCCCTTCAATCTTGATTTAATGTGGTCAACCTGCAAAGGATCGGCCTCGGGTAATGTGTTTAAGCTAGTACCAACAATGTTAACCTCTCAATTCAACGTCCATCTACTTTAACTATTGTCATACAATTCATATTCATTTACTCACTTTGTCTCTCCATCTCTCACTCACTAACTCAGTTCACTATCAATCAAACTTTCTATCTCTACCTTATACTTACTCACTCTCAGACAAAGACAAGAAGTGAATAATAATAATAATAATAATAATAACAAGACATTGCAACCATCAACAACGACACGACAATAACAATTACAGGTAATTACACATATATATATTATTAATGAAATGCACACCCTATCAACAATGTCATCGCCATCAATCCAAAATTGGTGTTCATGTCCGCCTATGGAAGTCATGATACTTAAAGGGAGTCCAACATTACCTTCCATCCATCCACCTTCCAACCATAAACCATACCACCTTCCTTATCTTCCCCTTCACTTCACATTAACACCAATCGTAGATGATCAGAATCAATCACCACCACACATTCACACCCCAAACACATAATGCATTAACAACATACATAACATGGTGCGTAACACTCATTCCTTTCAACCTATCCAACCAATCAATCAAGTGGGATGATCAAACACCTTCACACTCACACACAGGTTGGCGTGCCACCAGTCACACTACGATCACGACCTGTGAGCACTCGGTGTGTGGATTGATCATCCATACCTGGTCTGCTTTACAAACAACATCATCAGCAGCAACATCATCTCTCATCATCACCTTATGTGTAGAGTAAAAGAGTTGTGCGGCTGTGCTCCAAAGTGTTCCTTTATATATATTATATTAGACTGTTTATATATCACTCATTCTTATCACCTTTGGTTAATGTTGTTGTTGTTCTCAACTCAACTCAACTCAACTACTATCACTCTCTTGTATGTAAACAACATCCATCCATCCGCCCACCTATCCTTGCATCACTATCCTTCAATTTACCTTCAATTCGACTTCACTTTATCAACGACATCTCTAGCAGTCCTATATAAATATTGTTAGTTAGATAGATAGTTAATTAGTTCATTAGTTCATTAGTTAGTATAAACAAGGTAATGATACCCTCCGACCATTACCATGTACAGATATATTTGCAATGCATTGGCATACAATACCGTTCCACCTCATCATCCTTGTTTTGTTAGTAATCGAAGAAGGTCTCACTATCAATGTCGCCCGACAATGGGTGCCATTCATGTGACCAATCCTTCGAAGTTTCCACCCAAAAAAAACAAGCAAGCTTCCACGATCGACTCACCTTTGGAAGCAAAAGCACCAAAATCACGATCAAGCGGGCCCTACCCACCAAGACACAAGGCCCCGCATGGATTACCCGTCCGATTCGATGACTTGCCTTAACCAAACAACCTATTTATAACTCATTTTTTGTCTATTGACCTATCAGTCCGGACGGAACATGTCTGTCTGTATTTGGCCCACATCAATATTTTGTGTCTGTCCATCTAACTTTTGTGTTAATTAGATGATGGTGATTTATAAGTTTAGTTTAGATAGATGGTCCAAGGACGGACGATCAATATCAAACACACCCCTTTGTTGTGTTTTGTCTTTGTCTTTGTCTCTGTTGTGTTTGTCTTGGTGTTGTGTTTGTGTGTGGTTGTTGATGTTGTTGCAATGTGTGTCTGTGCTTGCTCACTCACTCATTGTGAGATTGCAATGATATTATTGATAAATGTACATTTATCGTGATTAAGTGTTTGTCAACTTCCCAGCCCCTCCTCATCACGATCATCTATCTATCTCTTCCCTTCTCTAATCTTTGCCTTTTTTAATATAGCCAAATACAATACTTGTAATACTACTACAAATACTACAACTACAACATCTACAACAACAGCTACAACATCTTACAACCTAACCAACTTAAAAAAGTAGTCAAATAATGGGAAACATATGTTCTGCAAGTGGCGAAGATGCCAAAGCCAATCAAGATATTAACTCTCAGATCGAGAAAGAGAGAAAGAAGAAGTACAATGAAGTCAAGTTATTGTTACTTGGTGCCGGTGAATCAGGTATGTGTTATAGTCTACTCCATCAATCTTCAATCAATCAAGGATGTTAACCAACACATCAATCACATCAATCCAATCAATAAGGCAAATCAACAATCGCCAAACAAATGAAGATTATTCATCAGAGTGGATATAGTGACGATGAGAGGAAGGAGTTTAAGCCAATTATATACAGGAACATACTGGACAATATGAGAATCCTGTTGGATGGAATGTCCCGAATAGGAATGAATGTTGATCAAGCAAATGCTGAAGCAGCCACAATGGTAAAGGACCTCACCTCCTTAAACTCGGTGGCCTCCACAGACAACTGGAATGAGATGGGTGAGGACCGTGGCAAGCAAATCAAAGGACTCTGGGCTGATCCAAGCATCAAGCAAGCCATGAAGAGAGTATCAGAGTTTAGTACACTTCCAGACTCTGCTCCATAGTATGTAGATAACGACATGCCAAGGTCAAGAACAACAACATCAATACTTTCCAATACTAACATACCTTACTCCTCTCTCTCAACTATTCCAGTTTCTTTGACAACATTGATAGAATGATATCCCAGGTATACTTACCAACAGACCAAGACATACTACATACAAGAGTGATGACCAGAGGAGTGCATGAGATCAACTTTGAGGTTGGCAAGATTAAGTTCAGAATGGTAGACGTTGGAGGCCAACGTAGTGAGCGAAAGAAGTGGTTGTCATGTTTTGACGATGTCACTGCCGTAGTGTTCTGTGTTGCTCTGAGTGAATATGACCAGCTGCTATACGAAGACAACACCACCAACCGTATGCTAGAGTCGATGCGTGTCTTTAACGACGTGTGCAACACATGGTTCAACAACACTCCCATCATTCTGTTCCTCAACAAGTCGGATCTGTTCCGCGAGAAGATCAAGTCGGCCGATCTGGCCGAGACGTTCCCAGAGTACAAGGGCGGCAAGGACTTTGAGCGTGGCGCCAACTACATCAAGGAGCGATTCATGCAGATCAACAAGAACGAGAACAAGAGCATCTATTCACACATCACCTGTGCGACTGATACCGACAACATTCGTGTAGTATTCCAAGCAGTGAAGGACATCATATTCACCCAATGTGTAATGAAGGCTGGACTGTATTCATAATGGCATGGTTATCCAGCCAACCCTCTCAAATAAAACCAACCAACCTTTCAAACCAATGTCTAGCCATTCAGCCAGTCCAACGACCTAAACAGGGAAATGCAAAGATGGAAACCCGACAGTCTAATGTAGTTAACTACCAATGATAAATTTGTCAATGGAGCTCCATCAATTGATCAGTTCCAGGAACTATAGTTCATCAGACACAACCATTCTATGAGACCTAGATATCGAGTGAGATGAATGACATGTCCCTTTAGAGTCTATCTAACCATAACAAGTACAATGTCACCAACTACAGGAACAAAAAGAAAGGACCTTCCACAAGTACACCATATCAATGAGATATAGCAAAGAGAGTAGACTTTACTCAAGGTGAACTCTATTTGTCAATCGCAAGACAAGTCGAACAAGTATTCAATATCGAGAAAACTGGTGATCGATGTATGTTCCTAGGTCTAGACCAAGATGGAAAGGATTGTATAACTCCATTTGAAAGGATACCAGTTCCACCACCCGAATGTCTCTACCTCTCATTCTCTGATTGAGATAATATCTCTCTTTCTAAGACCTACCAGCCCTCTAAATAAGAATAATAGTTATTCTCTTTTATCATTACATGTTGGTTGATTGATTGTGGCAATTATTACCATTTTATTGACTCTATTTCTATTTCCACTGAAAGTTTGGATGGATGAAGAGATAGTTACGAACAAGTTGTTGTTTGTTTGGTTGGTTTGGATTGATGGATTGTTGATGAATGATATAAGTAGATTGATTCTTTCCAATTTTCTTACACTATGTACATGGGCGAGTGTTGTTTGTTTAGGAGCACAGCGGAAACACTTGAATTCGTTTAGATTGGAAGGATCTGCAGGAGGAGGTCACCCAAACTTACTACACCGATTGGTTTCTTGGTGTCGGCATGATCGACGATAAAGATACGGTGTACCTCGTTGGTGAAGATCTTGTTCAGGACTGACTCAAAGGTGTCGGTCTTGAGGGCAAAGATGGCGTGTCTTGGACGGATGGTGTTGGCGTCCTTCTTGATAAAGTCCAAGAAGGCAGACACTGGGCGGTAGAGCTTCCAGAAGAGCGAGCCATCGGTGGCCATCGCCTTGAGGTCTCGTGTGGAGAGGGTGTCCACCAGTACGCCCTTGTCATCGACAACAGCCAAACCACTGATGTTCTTCTCCTCCATGAGCTTGAAGGCATCAATTGTGATCATGGTGGTTGGGACGGTGACAATGTCGCCATCATTGCATAGGCCACGCATTTCGCTGACAAGCAAGTCCTTCTTGGTACCGAGGTACTGTAGGTTGTCGTGGACGTACTTGACCATCTGGGACATGGTCAAGATAGAGACGAGATGACGCTCCTTCATGTTGTTTAAGATGGGGATATGATGGGCATGTTGGTCTCTGGCCATGATCTCGACCACCGACAACAGTGAGTAGTCTTGGGTGATTGGATGGAACTTGTTCTCCTTGGTGGGGAAGGACATAACATCGTCCACTCGCAGTCCCTGGAACTGCTCAGACTCTTGGGAAAGTTTCCAGAAGTCATGCTCTGGTGACATCTTCTCCTTTCCAAAGTGATGATTAACATATTTGACAATGTCAAAGATGTCAATGAATGACAACCACTTCTTTCTATCTAATTATTTGTAAGATCAGTTAGAAATTGTAAGGTTATTATTGTTCAATCAATCAATTATTACACATACCTCCTTGAGTGAATACTGGGACGGATAAGAACTTCTTGTCACATAGACCCTTAAACACTTTACACAGGTTATCATCTCTTTGAGCGGAAAAGATGATCTCATCTCTGGTCTTGATGGACATGGCACGAGAGTGGGCCAACTTTAAAAGTAGGGCATCACCATCATTGGGGATGGTGATTGAAGCGGGTTCGGTATGTTTCGAGTGAGACTCAACTCTTGCTTTCTTGTTCTCCTCTGTGGCAGTACCGGCCTGACTCTTTCTCTTATGATCTTCCATATTTGGAAATTGATTTGATTGATTGATTTGAATTTAATAATATATTAATTAAATAATTAATTAATTGAAAAATACTCTTTAGTTATTTATATAATACTATTTATATATTTGATTAATGATGAACCAGAGTCAAACTAATACTGAAGAGGCATCCGATGGCTGTGTGCTATAACATTAATGGATGAAGGATGGATGGATGGATGAGAGGTATGTTGGTGTGTGTGTGAGAGGTGTATGCGGTATGCATATTGTACTCTTGGCTGTGAGAGAGAGAGGTTCATTTAGGCGAAGTTATCTTAATGCCTAATATGGAGAGTAGGCCGTGTTGACCATATGCATGCATTTTAAATTCAAATTGAGTCAACAGCCAATTGATCCTAGTATGGACAATATGCCTGCCCTCCTCCAACAATGTCGGGCTGTTAGATGCATGAGTGTGTGCGAGAGGTGTAAGTGTCTGTGTGTGTGTGTGTGTGTGTGTTGAAGCTCATCAACGAGGTTCAATATGGGGTGTTATACATGTGAGTTTGTGTGTCTATGTATGAATGGCATAGTGGTGAGTTGTGAATGTATTAAATTAAATTACTGATGATGTCTTGAGTGAGTGTGGGGGTTGGTAGTAAGGTTAGACAACACACCAACATTACCTCTACCTACCTACTTGCTTGTACTACATGTCGTCCAAGATAGTCGATTGACTGACTGACTGACTACCGCATGAATAACTATCTTACTTACTATAAAGACTAAAACAAACAAAATGACAGAACCTGTTGAAGCCACTACTATTGATAACACTACGGTATTGGAGGTCAATGATGACATTCAATCACCTCAACCATCATCATCATCCGCGCATGTTATACAAGAACAAGAACAAGAACAACAAGTTGAGGATGATCAACAGCAACAACAAGATGACAACAGTGATTATGAATATATGGAGGGTAGTAGGATAATGTTGATCGTTGATGCAGATGAAACAACAAACAAAGCATTCCAAGAGGTTGTCAATGTGTTTGATCCAGATAAGGATGAACTATATCTTCTCACAGTGTATGTTGTGACTCACTCTATCGATCAATCAATCAATCAATCAAAGTGATGTCACCTGCTGACACATACATCTTTTAAATCAGAACAAGCTCACTGGACTACCTTAATGATGAAAAGAACAGCGCTAAACTTGCTCTGTTTAAGTATCAAAGTTACTTGGACACCAGAAAGGTATACTTTGAAGACGATTCCTTGATTGATTGGTGATGCCATTCTAACTCTCTAGATCAATCCAACCCAATCCAATCCAATATAGATTGAATACCAACCTATAAGCGTAGAATCATTGTATATATTAACAGAGATACTTAAACAGATAGAGGACAACGAGATCGATATTGTGTACATTGGATCACGAGCATTGTCAACAGTGGCCAACACAGACAATATCATATTCTCATTATTTAGCTACATGAAACAATCAGTATTGGGAACCATTGTGGAAGGTTTGGAACGATCTTCATTCGACCAGGAATGGAAACTCAATATCATATCTTGATCGATTGTTTGATTGATCGATTGATTGGGAATTATTCCAATACATTGTACAGGTTCACCATCACTCACTTCCAGTCGCCAGCTTGGCTTGGATTGACACAACACATCACAAGAGTGTATTAATATTATTAAAGTTATAACAATGACCCATCGAAGTGATCAGAATCATCATGATTATGCGTTTTAACAACACATTCCAAGATACTATGGAATGCTTTATTGAATCGAACTTGTCTATTTGTGCGCGCTTAGAACAAACCAGCCAATCCACCAAAGTCTTGCTGCTCCTTGACGAATGTCTCAAAGTATTGGTAGATGATGGTGACGGCCAAGAGGATACCGGTACCGGATCCGATGGCACCCATAAAGTCGGCAATGACGGTCAAGGCACCAATGCAAAGACCTCCAAAGGCGGCGGCGGTGGGGATGTAACGGTTCAACTCCTTGACCAACATGGAGTCACGGTAACCCTTGATGGTCATCTGTTGGTCGCGCAGCTGCTTGGCAACGTCACGGGCTGATGAGCCACTGACCTCGATCCAGACCTTGGAGAACAGAGCACAAGAGGTCAGCATGAAGACGATGTAGCACAGTGCGTGCATGGGGTCGGCCACGACGGCAGACATGTTGTGTGGGGGCGAGATGTAGTAGGTGATACCTCCGGTTGGGATCATTCCACCATAGTCGGTCATTCTCCACGAGCCAATCAAGTTGATCAGGATGTTCTCGGGGAAACGGCGGTACAACAGCTGCGACACAAAGTAGAGGTTGCTGACCAAGGCCGACTGCAGGATGATTGGGATGTTCGAGGTGTAGAACAGCTTGATTGGGTATGAGCCAGACTGGCCACGGACGCGGGAGCTCTTGACTGGGAGGTCGACACGGAATCCCTGGAAGTAGATGACGACCAAGAAGATAAAGATGGTGGCCATCAAGTTGGTGACGTTGGGCAGGTTCTGTCTGTAGAAGGCCTCCTTCAGGGCACGGACCTTGTCGGTACGGGTCAACAGCAGGTGGAAGAGGGCAATGATGGCGCCCTCAAACTCGGTGCCACGGCCAGTGTTGATGGTGGTTGGCGAGAATGTCTTCCAAATGATGCTCTCACAGATGTTAGTGGCGATGAACAATGAGATACCTGATCCAATGCCGTAGCCCTTCTGGAGCAACTCGTCCAGCAACATAACAATAATGCCGGCAAAGAACAACTGCAGAATAATGAGCAAAGCGTTACCAAAGCCCAAAGTGGCGGGGTCACCGTACGTTCCAGACCAAATGTAAGCTGTTCCTTGTCCAATACAGATCAACATACCGAACACTAAGTGATTGATTAAGAGTGAGTAAAGTGATCAGATTGATTGATTGAATGATTGAATGATTGAATGAAACTTACACTTTTGAGCGGCAGAGAAGAGATCACGATCCTCCTTGACGGACTGATCGACTTCGATAAGCTTGGCACCGGCCAACAATTGAATGACCATGCCAGATGTGACGATTGGTCCAATACCCAACTCCATAAGAGTACCTCTGTTCGAGGCCATGATAACCTTCATCCAGTAGAATGGATCAGAGGAATCATTCGATCTAATACCGTACAGTGGCACCTGACTGCACACCAAGTACACAAACAAACACATTGCCGTCCATAGAACCTTCTCACGGAATGGAATCTAAACAAATAGGTATGATGATGTGTGAGTTGAGATGGCTTACAAGATTGATTGATTGATTAATGATTGAATGACTGATTGAGTTATACCTTTCTATCTGGTTGAGCCACCTCTGGAATGAGGTGAGAGAATGGCTTCACAATATCCAAGAATCTGAAGCCCATTGTTTATTATACAATTAATATATATAAGTATAAGATGATGGGTAAGAGTTGTGTATAATTAAAATACAAGTATGAAGAATGAATTAATGAATGAATGATTGATGGGCAATGAATGATTATGATGTTTGGTGTTGGAGATGCCCTCTGCAGATTGAAAGTAAACACATTCATTCATGCTCTTCCCACCCACACATCATCAAACTTGAATGTTTGACTTTGAGCATGTTCAAGTCAACCTTTGACTTGGGTTACTTTCAGAACTTCTTGTTATTTTTCAAGTCAATTTTTTCCAATATTGTAGAGTTTCAAAGGGAGAAGGAGTACAGAAACGAGCGAGTCTCATCTTTCAATCATTCACGACCTATCTCTACTTGTAAGTAACAAACATATACATATTATTGTGAATGATCGATATGAAGCAAGGAACGATGTTTGATTAGGATGATGATAAAACCTTTGACATAATCAAATGATCAATCCGTTTTGGGTTGGTCGTTTGGCTCAAGTTGATGATCTTAAATTCAATTGATTCATAGTTACTCTGACCTTAATCAAACATCATCAACCTTGACTTCAATCACAACACAATCATTCAACATAATATACAACAATTATCTAACTCCCCTCCCTTCTTCAATTCACAGTCCTCTCTCCAGATAATGATCGATCACATTATTCATTCCAACAATAATAATAAAGATTGTTTACACACTTTTCATTTATCTCATTCTAGAATACATAATTAATTGACTTATTTTCTCATGTGAAACAGTAAATTCAATCTTCAAAGTCAGTGAACTCCATTGCACGAGGGTCCTGTAATTTACCTTGAATCCTATAATTCAAGAAAGCCAAATCCTGAATTTAGTTTAATTAGTTTTTAATGTCCAAAACTTTTCGAAATAAGTGAGGAGAATTTGATTTTCCTCAAATATCACCGACTTTAACTCAATTGGTAGAGTGTTTGACTGTAGAGTAAACAAAGTAATCAAAAGGTCGCTAGTTCGATTCTGGCAAGTCGGAACTTTTTCCTTTTTAAAGGATTTTTTTTTTGCCCTGGGCCTGGAGCGGCGTCTTCTTGGTGTACGATACTCCTTAACCAGTCAATGACGCCAATTTTTTTTCAATAATAATAAACTTCCACTCTAGTCAAAAAAAAAAAAAAAAAAAACCAGTCAACATCATGAATGAGATGGCCGAGTTCACTACCAAGTGGCACCTCAGCACTCGCAACAGCGACATCCGTCTTCCGCCTCTGCCGCCAACTATCAACAAATACTTGGTTTTTAAATGGTTTGACCATATGGTCAAACATTGTTCCAATAAATGATAGCCAATATTAAAACTTAAAAATAATGTGGCACCAACCTAGAAATCTCCGAAAATGGATATTGCCAACAGACGTCCAATCACCCTTAGTCTGAAAGACATCTAAACCATCATCTGGAAGTCAAAGTATTCGCTCAATCAGATGACCAAGGGACAATGGCAGATCAGGGTTATCCTGAGCCTCAAGATCTCCCAGAAATCTGTGGAAACCCCAGCACAGACTAGCCTACAATCATTTCTTGAATGCCACAAGTGACCAGAAGCCATGCGCCCAGTCTTAGACTTGGTGAAGCAACACACTGGCATCAATGTCAGAGAATGGAACATCAAAGCACTCAGTTGAATTTCATGTTTCTGATTGGGAGACTAATGTTTGCGAAGGAAGAAGATGAAGTGATTGTGATGATGTTATAGATTGATGGAAGATTTATGGTTGATTATTTAGTACAACATTGATGTTGTTGAGAGCAGGAGATGGTGATGGTGATAGATCAGAAGAAGAAGAAGAAGTAGTAGGGGCCAAGGCCAAAGACTGTTGTTGTTGTTGTTGTTGATCGCTGCTGATGCTACTGCTACTGTTGCTGTGACTGCAACTGACTACAGTCAATAAAGTATGTGTTGATTGGAATGTCTCTACAATATGCTTGATACATTTTGATCGCACCTTGACAACATCTTCCCAGAGAACTTGGAATGGATATCCAACACTCCACGACAATGTAAGGAAGTATCGTGCATTGGACTCTAGCAACTCCTCGGCCAATATTGTTCCGACCTGGACATTGACCTTCTCCACAGTGTTGGGGTGCAGTGCCTCTAGCAACTCGAGGAAGAACAAGCTGTCCTGCAGGAATTGATCCTTGAACGATTGGATAGGCTTGACCTTGGTCGTCTCAAAGTTGACCTTACTGTTGGCCCACTTGAGCGCGGCCGTCTGATGTGCAGTGACCACTCCGATCGTGACCTTGTCACCAAGGTAACGTCTCACTTGATTCAGGATGGCACGGTTTGAACGAATGTCGCCATTGAGCAGGTCGGTACCGGCAATGCCCGCCACGTTCAGTTTGAACTTGTGACAGATCTCCATTGTGTAGTTGAACAGCTCCAGCTTCTTAAACACACTGTTTGGTTGGATCTTTAGCTTCTTGGGATCGACGGTGCCCGCGGGCAACACCTTGTCAAACACCTTCAAGAAGAGTGTGCCATCGTTGAAGCTGTCCAGCAGACTGGTGGCCTCGACGCCCAGCTTCATCTGGTTGATCCAATCGAGCAGCTCCTCGTCGTTGTTGCTCTGCTCGCTAGACTTCTCAACCTGGTCGTGCAGCTGATCGTCGATGCCAAACTTGTAGACTGGCAATGCCAGACAGACGCGCATAATGTCGGCCACAAACAATAGATTCATCTTGCTGTTCTCGGTCTCGACAATGTCGCGTGGCGTCAACAGTGGCATGCATCCAAGCTTGGTGGCCATCTCCAAAACAATCTGTGCGCGCTTCTCCCAGTCGCTCTCGTTGAGTATCTCGTCCTTGCGACTGATGGCTGGGGCGATGGCCTCAAAGAGGTAGGCATAGTTCTCGCAGTCCTCAACGTCGTCCGAGAAGTTGTTGATCTGGCGGTTGCATATCCTCCTCAAATGATGATTGAACCAACGTAGCATGATCTTCTCGGTCTCCAACTTGCGGAAGTTGTTACGAGTCTCTGCTCTCATCAGATGGAACAGTGAGCGTTGCTTGGATGGGTCGGCCGCCTGCAATAGACAACACTCTACAATCTCCCAAACAATGTTGTGTAGGTCGGATGGATTCAGTGCCTGTAACTTCTCTACAGTGATCGCTTCATGTTTGGCGCCCAATGATCGTGAGGCGTTGATTGCGATGAACAAGTTGGACCTTGTTGATTGTTTCTCGGCATTCCTCTGGACTACTCGTTCGTCCAAAGTACCTGGGAATATGTTGTTTATCAATTGGCTGAATAGGTAGAGTAGATGGGATGAGTTAGTGAGTGTATGGAATGATTGATCAATGGTCAGTATCACTTACCAAAGTAGTTGTCCATCCAAGATGGCCTTGATCATTTCGAACGGTGATTGAGGTAGCTTGTCGGCGATGGGCGAGTTCTGTAGAATGTGAGTGAGGTACTTGGTGGCAAAGAGACGCTTGGACACAACTTGGGTCTGGAACTCGTCTTGCCAGTTTCCGCCCACCTCTTCGTAGATGGTCAGCAGTGCACTCAACTGAGTCTCGGCATTGTCAGACAACAGATGCTCGACGGTGATCGACTGCACGCCATACTCATTCAGCTCACGCACAATGAGCTCAGCCTTCTCCACATTCGATTCCAGCTCCAGTGCTTTCAGGGAGAAGGACTCTGGATCCAATTTATGTAACAAATGAGTATATTTCTCAAGGTTCTAATTGATTTGATTGATTGAGTTAGCAAGTGATGTTGATTGATTGATGGGTGGATGATGGTTGGGATACATACAGCCTCGACCGCGGTGAGGTTAATCAATGGCTTGCTTAATTTACAATCGGCAGTTATATAGTTGGCCCAGGAGATTAGGAGACTCTCTGGGGTTGAAACGGTGGCATCTTGGAGTAGGAACTTGAGCTCGGGCAGCTCGGCTCCGACACCATCGAGACGGGCTTGCATTGACTTGAGTCGCTTGGCAATCAGTTGTCGTTCCTCTTCCTCCTGGTTCTCCTTCTCGATCTGCTCCAGCAGGTTCTCCTCCTCGAGCCTCTCTTGCTCCAGACGTCTTTCCTCTTCCTCGATGCGCATGGCCTCCAGACGCTCCTCCTCCTTCTTGCGCTCCTCTTCTTCGCGCAGACGCTCGGCTGCCGCGCGCTCCTCTTCCTCCTTTCGTCTGGCCTCCTGCTCCACTCTCTCTTGTTGCAGCTTCTCCATCTCTATCCTCTCTTGCTCCAATCTCTCCATCTCCTTCCTGAGCAGCTCTTCCTCTTCCTCCATCTTCTTGGCCTGCTCCAATCGCTCGGCCTCCTTCTTCTCCTGCTCCTCCTTGAGCTTTTCGCGTTCTTCGTTCTGCATCTCCATGGCCTGCATGAGCAGGTCCAGCCTCCTGTCCTCCTCGATCTGTTCTTGCAGCTGTCGCTGCTTCTCCAACTCCAACTGCTTCTGCTTCTCCATGAACTCCTCGTGCTGGCGTCTGTGCTCCTCGTCCTCCAAGGCCTTTTGTTTGGCGGCTTCCTCTTCGCGTTGGATGCGCTCCTTCTCCAGACGTTCCTCCTCCAGTCGCTGCTCCTCGCGTCTCTGAGCCTCCTCTTCTTCCATTCGTTGCTTCTTCTCCTTCTCCTCCTGTTCGCGACGTTTGTTGAACTCCTCCTGATCGACATCCTTGAACAGGTCCAATGATGATGAGCTTGATCCAGCACCAATGGCCATTGACAGTCTTGAACCCTTTTGGGCGATTCCAAAGAAGTGTGTCTCATAGGCAAACATCCTACGCGAGAAGTCCAATGTCTCTACCCACATCTTCATCTCATTTGCGCTGTTGGCCAGCATAACAAATGTTCTGGCAGGTGTAACAATCTCAAAGCATGACTAGATTGGATGCATAAGTTAGTGGACGCGTCCAATCAATCAATCAATCAAACAACTATCTTAACAACACTTACCTTGTGATACTTTGATGGTATGTCTGTTAGATCTTTGGATGGACGCACGGCTTGAACGGTCTTCATTAATATACAACCCATCTCTGGGCCAAAGCCTTTGGCTCGGTGATAGATAAGCTTGTTCTTCTTGAGTGTGTACCATCGTTTGTTCCAATTCTTTAGACCCTTCATGATGTTGCCTCCACGCTTACGAAGTACCCATCCCTCCAAGAATGGCACCATCACAAACAAGTTAATATCGCCCTTGGCCGACTTAAACAATCCTGTCGTGCACTCTCCAACATATCCTTGTTCTCTAATTGTCATATCACCTGACAATACCTCGACTAAAAGTGTCCGAGTATGTTAGTCACCTGGTCAATGGACGTGCGAGAGGATGGTATACATACCTTCATCCTCACTCATTGCGAATAACTCTGTCTCTGAGATGTAGCTTGAAGTTGTTATTTGTGGAATGATGGTATTGATGACATCGGCAACATTCATTGTGTCATCGACCATCACTGTCTTGAATTGATTGTCACCTTTGGCAACCTTGATTGGTCTGAACCTCTTCTTGAACTCAACAAATTCCTTTTAATTGTTTGATTGATTGAATGATTAGCAATTGTACAAGGACCATGACACAGGGACAGACACAAAGAGACATACCATTGTTGGAGCCTCAGCCTTTGAACTGAACATCATTGATTCCTTTTGATCACTCTCGCCTTCGAGACCATAAAAGTCCAATGGATAGTCGTCACGGAACCAGATACCATTCTGGTCGTCACGTGGTGGTAGGAAGAGTCCATATTGATCAGGATCCACTTCCAACTCCTTTGATATATGTAATCTGGCGTCCCTAACAGACTTCTTTGAGAAGAAATTGAACTTCTTGAATACCTTCTTGTCGACCAAGCGAACCTTTAACACAATAGCATCGCCACTCGACATTCTACTTCCTCTCTATTACTTGTGATACCTGTATAAATATAGAACTGTTTGATTGTTTGATTGAATGATTGAATGATTGAATGTTTGATTGATTGATCGATGTATGAATGAATGAATGGTGTGTATGTGTGTACATGTAATAGTAGTAGTATATCAAACAAACAATGAGTTATTATTTAAAGAGTGAGAGAGAAAGAGATAGATAGAGGTTGGAGGTTGGCAAGACCAACCCCTCAGGCTCTTGAGCCCCCTTCTCAAGTTGAATGAGCTAGCTCAGGTAACACCTGATACACCCTCACCACACCACTAGACCACACCAAGTAATATCTTTGGATACAAGATAGTTTGAATTGAGATTCAATTTTATTTTATTTTGGGCCTTGCTGACCACCTCACTGATTGTGATTGTTAAGAGTGTGTGTGTGGTGGAGGAGAGTGTGGAGCACTGATTGATCGAATAATGATCGAGTGATACTGTGGCAATGACGCGTCACGACTCATTCATTTATCTGAAAAGACGATTTTTAATAGGATGGGCCTATTCTCAAACCAGGCGCCTTTCGTCTTGTCACCCTGAATTACTCCGACAACCAGGGGATCATCCATACTTTTGTTCATGCCGACAATGATATATGATAATTATAATAATCCTCGAGGTCGGAACCGATATTGTAAATGATTGATTGAGTGAGTGTGAGTAAGTGTGATTGATTGATTGAGTGTGTGAGTAAGTGAGACTGGAATAGTTCCATCCAGGAATGATTATTTTAATAATAATATAATATAATATAAATATATGAATGATAAGTTGTAATCAAGTGATTGATTGATTGATGGTGATTACTTCTTTGATGATGAAGATGATGACGACTTCTTCTTGCCAGTGTTCTTGGGATCACTTGGATCACCCATCTGACCCAACACTTCACGGTAAATGGCACTCTTTTGGAATCGCCCGAATGAATCTATACGCAACAACTCAAAGGTGGCCTGCCATGATGATCGGATGCCCTGCTCAACATCGTCCATGTTCTTGGCACGCAATGCCTCGCGCACCTCCAGCTTGATCTCGGGCTCGATGTTGACTTCGAGCGGCGAGCCATCCTGGAAGAAGTTGTCATAGATGTTCTGTGCGCCGGCCATCGTGAGCTTGGCCGTGCTGTTGACGCGGCAGTACAGATCCAGCTCCATCCAGCACAGCAACACCTCCTCGCACTTCTCCGACTTGAGGAATCGCTTGAAGCTATCCAGCCACGTCGAGTCGCTGAGGATCGTGCAGAACACATCATTGGGCTTCTGCACGGCCGATGTGTTGAGCGGCGATGAGGACAACGAGCCACTGCTGCCACTCGAGTAGAATGGCATGGGGTTGGGCGTGGACGTTGCCAGGATGTAGTCGTTGACAACGACCTTGCGCGATGGTGGTGTGGGCACGGGGATGGGCGGGAGATTGGGCAGCGACCTGACCACGGGCGACTCTGGCTTGGCGCCAGCGGGCACGGGCGGCAACTCCTTAAAGTGCTGCGTCGATCTCGACTTCTCCTGCATGGGTGCCAGGCCGGCCGCGGGCTTGAACGACGCCTGCGGACGCACGGTGCCCGATGGGGTGGGGGCGGGAGCCTTGAGCTTCTCCTTGGACAGCAGCTCAAACTGCTGGTCCATCTTGGCGTCGGGCTTGCGCTTGTCCTTCTCCTGATACTTGATCATCTTGTCCTCGCGATACAACATCTCCTTGCAGACGGGGCTGTGGACAAAGGCGGGGAAGTGCGTGTTGGTCAGGTGCAGCACGATCTCTTGGAGCACCGGCTGGAAGATATCGCGTGTCACAGTCTTTGACGCGATCATTTGTTGCGTGGTGTTGTAATGCGTGGGGATGAATGTGGACAGCTCCTTCTCGGCGCCAGGCGTCAAGAACGCGCGGAACAGATCCGTTGCGTACAGTTCGAGATACTCGTCCGAGAGTTCGTAGAACTTCTTGATCTCGAGGTAGAACAGCACCATGTTGCGTGCTTCGCTGAATGAGATTGAGTATGGCGACAAGAGTGCAGCCATCGTGCGTGGTGATGCGGGCATGCCAGAGGGCGAAGATGACAATGGTGGGGATTGAGATGATTGAGTGCCAGTGCCAGGGGTCGCGGTCGAAGTGGTCAGAGTTGGGTTGTTCATCGACACCTGAGTGGTGGCGCCACGCGAGAGGTAGACCAGGAAGTGCTCAAGTCCAATGGGATTGGTGATCAAAGAGTCGAGTGACTCGACAATGTGTGTGATGCCCTCAGCTTCGACGGGGAAGGGCGTTGACTTGTTGAGCATGACCGCGGCGGCGGCGTTGTATAGCGTGCTCTTGAAGAAGTGTGGCACCATCGAGTAGTTGAGCAAGCACTCAATGTTGTCGATGGCCGAAGCCAGACATGGGTGGAAGTGGTCGTCAGTGAAGAGACTGGCGCGACGCGTCTCAATGGCGTTGCGAGACTCGGCGTCAATGTTGACCTCGAGTGTCGATCCCTCCACGATGTAGTTATTGTACAGATTGAAGAAGTGTGATCGCACGGCGTCCTTGTTGGCGGTGGGGCCCTCCTCCAGCTTCTTGAGTGCGTCTGCATCGACCCAGAACAGCAAGTTCTCCAGACCATGCTGTTTCTCGGCAAACATTGTGAATGCCTTTAGGAATACTGGATGATTGACTATCTCCTTGAAGTTGGTTGGTACTGCTATTAGTCTGTTTGATGAGTTGCTGGGTGATTGTTCCAACTTGTTATTGTTATTGTTGTTGTTGGTGAGTGTGAATGATGTACTTGAGCTGAGTGACTTGGACGAGTCAGGGCTGGACTCAATCTTTCTTCCAAAGTGTACCAAATGTTGTAAGTTCAATATCTACATCATCATCATCCTGTCAGTATCTCATTCAATCAATCAATAAATCATTCCACTTACATGTTTGGACAAGGACAACAAGTACCTGTGTCTAGTTCCACAGAAGTCAATCAACTCCTTCTCCAACAATGTTATATATCTTTGATACTGGCACATCGATAGATTGAGTTTAGCCATCACCTAAAATGATATATGATATGAGTCAGTCCATTCGATTCCAATCCAATTCAATCCAATCCAATCCCATCCCATTCACCTTACATTTGATATCTTGTCATGCTGACTGTCTGTGGTTGATTTGTTGTTGGTATACTTCTGTAACAGTTGTCTCAGTTCACGTCTGTTCTGGATGGACTCTACAAGATACTTGTCCACCTCTTGTTTGATGTTCTTGAAAGTGTCTGTGTGATTGGTTGACACCTGGTTCTCATTTGATATCTCCAAGACAACCTTGCATTCACGCTATTTCATGTTGTAAGTGATGGAATATGTTAGGATGCCGTCCATTCCAGTCGCCAGTCCAGTCCAAAGTGATGGATGTTGTATAATTTTGGAAATGTCAATGTTTTACCAAAGATTGTGGAAGGTTTTGATTGGCCTCCTTGTTGACTTGGGACATTGTTATTGACAACTCTCCAATATCAGGTATCTGAAGTCCAATCTTGTGCAAGTCACTGGCCAATGTAAATGATGAAACCATAAATGCTGTAATAATGGCGAAAGTGTTCGAAGAGAAAGAGAGAGATAGAGTGTATGTGTCAATGAATGAGTATTCCCATCTTTGATTGATTGATCAATCGTGATTGTCTGGAATCATTCCATATATATCATATCCAATATGTCCTAAATTGATCGCCAATCTGTTGATTATTTAATAAAACCTTACATTCTACCTGATTGACATAATGCCTGGAACCTTCCAGGGCATTATTAAGTGAAAGACATAAAGTATGTAAAGTATGTATATTATGATTGTATTTCCTAAGTGTTGATGGATTGATCTCAATCGTATCCTCCAGCAGCTGTGTGTGTGTGTGTATAGTGTCAATCAATCAGTTAGTCAGCCAGTCCCATCAATCATCCATCAATCCATCAATAGATCTTACAGTGAAACCCATCTCTTTATCTAATCAATAATGATGATGTAAATATAATATATTTATATGTTTATAGTTTTATCTTTTTACCAAGATTGGTAAATGATACACGAGATATGTTTGAAAGAGAGAAAGAAACTTAAAACTTGGGAGCGCACTTGTCCATCTCACTCACTCCCACCTTCGTGTGGAAAGTGGTTGGCAGGTCACCAAGGCTCTGGTTACCTGAACAGTGCCAACTGTGTGGGAGCATGCTTTGCACGAACAAGGTCTTTGATCAATCTTACCCAGATCTTTTTTCTGTTTTTTTTGTGTGTGTGTTTGTATCAATTTTCGTGTGTTTGTTTGTTTGTGTTTGTATCAATTTGCCGACACCGATTCAAACAAGTGTACACTTGTGATGATGATGATGATGTTGGTGTTGTAAACATAGGTAACAACAAATAACCGACGTCGTCGTCGGTTGTTCTTCAAACAGATACAAACAAAACAAAGAACACAACAAACACAACAAACAAAGAATCAGATTTATAAATATCTAGAATGATATTTTTTTAAATCTGGAGGGCTCGTATTGATCACGATCATAACAAACGTCATTGCCATGATGGGCATAGATTGGGAATGGAAAGAAGGAAGGTAGGAAGGAACTGTACATTGGTTTTATATGATTGGATTGGGATTGGATTGGATTTGATTGGATTGGTTGATTGATTGGATTGATTGATTGATCGAATGATTGATTGGACGAAGACCTGGATGAAGGCTGGATGTTCAACATCACAGTTGTTGCTCGCCACCAATGTCACGAACGTTGTTAATGTCATTACCTATTAACATTACTAGTGCTTTCAGTAGGTCCACGAGACTGATCACTCCAACCAACTTGTTTCCATCACTGACCACCCAAACACGATGATATCTATTGGTCACAATCGTCTGCCACACCTCTTGTATCGGTGTATCCGGTGAGCAAGTGAATAGTTTACGCTTCTTCCCATCCTTCTCCCTCTTTGCCTTGCTCTTTAAGAATCCCTTTACATCATCCAATATAGTATCAATGTTCTTCTCATTCATTCCCTGTTCATTCATTGGTTGATTGATTGAGTGTGAGTATACCTTGGTCATCACACATAGATTGATTGGATTGACATAACATACCTTCCAACTATCAGTACTTATCTCATTCTTTAGTTTACCCTTGTCGTCTACGACGGCCACTGAGCTGATCTTGTTCTCGTGAAGTAGTTTCATCACTTCGACTGTTGGTGTGGACTGGCTGACACTCTTGGGATTCGGATTCTGGATGTTGCCAGCCAGATATGGACATTTGGCAATGCGTTCTTTGATCCTGGCATCCTGCCACAGCCAAACCGCCAGGTCAGTCTGGCTGATGATCCTACTCAGTCGTGGTACGCCTCTGGCGGCGGCGTCAGTCGATGCATAGACGGGCACGCGATGACATCCAATCGTGAAGAGCTGTATCAGACTGTAGACATTGTCCGACTCGGTGACCACGGGACACATGGTCTCGACGTCGTTGGCTTGATTGATGACGACAGACACAGGGTCCAGATTGAGTTTGTAGAAGCTCAGGCCCATGGTCTTGCCACCAGTGTGCTCCGATTGTTTGAGTACCATCGATAAGAGATAGTCGACAATGTCAAACATGTCGACGAGGCCCATGCAGCCCAGCTTTGGATCGATCACTGGACATGAAGATATGTCATTGGTCGATAGTACCTTGAGTGCAGCGTCCAGTGAGTCTGATCGTTTGACAGTAATCAGACCCTGTTTCATCCGTGTAGTTGAGGGTACCATTGAAACAGTTTCATTCTTCAATTCATTGAGTATGGGCATACCTGCTGCGCCAGCCATTGTCATCTGTGCCATCAAAGTTGTTAAACTTCTTCCAAATTGTGATTGAATGAGTAATGGACTGTTGTTGATACTACTATTATTGATATTGTTATATGTTCTTGTTTGTGGAGATACGTTGCCGTTGTTGAATAATGGTGATGATGTACTGCTCGCACTTGCACTAATCTTTGTTAGGTTTGTCGTCTTTGTCGTCTTCTTCTTCTTGTTACTATTAATACGTTGTTGTTGTTGTTGTTGATGAAGAAGTAGTGGAGATAATGTTGATGTTGTTGTTGGACTTTGTGTCGTAGTATCTGTTGTCGATGACACTACAACTATATCAGGTCTTTTCTTTGATGATAGTATACTACTACAACTATATGCTCGTTTGAATAATTGTACAACAGGGAATCCTTGTGACCTTGAATGTTGTTGTTGTTGTTGTTGTTGTGGACTGGAAGACTCAAAGATTGAGTTTTGGCTCTTGTGCAATCTAAACTGTTGTTGATCATTGGTCATTTAATTGAATTGATTCAAATCAAAGGGTTTGGAAAATGTTTACAATGAATGGATGAATGTTAATATTGATTGATTGATTGATTGAATGAATGATTGTATTGTTTGAATGGAATGAATGATGTTTGATATATTAGCATTGTTAATGTCAAAGAGTAAGAGAGGTGGTCAATGGTCAACATATGTTCTTCCAACAACAAATAATAATCATAATCATTCTAATAATGGATTCAGATAATATGAGGTGGGGTGGAAGTGCGATAGGCGATAGGCTGTCCATGAGAGAGAGTCCGGGCGTAACAAATCCATGCCCATTGGACACCCGTTCATTGTTGCTCTGAGTTGTCAGATGTGATTGGAGCCGTCGGAAGTGAGGTAGTTGTTGTTCTGTGTGTGGGATATGTATTAATGTGTATGATTGATTGAGTGATTGTGTTGTGTGTTATGTGGGTTGTGGGGTAGTGTTGAATGATTGATTGGTTCATTGGTATACTGCCGTCATACGGAGAAACACAATGACAATCTACCTGAATGTTATCAACAACAACAACAACAATAACAACAATAACACAAGGTAACATAATTGAGTGTTGTTGTTGTTGAGTTGGTTAAAGAATCAACATCACACACACACACTCACAATATCAACACAATGAATGTGGTATGAAAGTTAATTCATTAAAAGGTAAATGGACCATATACATACCCTGAGATCGATCAATCTACACTATTAGTCTGAATGTATCTATTTATCTATGTGACTATGTCTTATTATCTATGTAATCCGAAATGTCAACAAGTCAGTGGTCGGAAATTGGAAATTGAGGTGTCAAAGTCCAACAACAAGACCTGGACACACACCATTCCTGGTGCTTTTGCTTGAATTCATTCACATTTAGCACAAGACATAACCTCATAATAATAATCAATGATGAATCCCAAACTTACTCAAATCTGTAAGATGCAAGTTTAATGACTTGGTAATGATGTCACACAACTAAAACTACAACATCATCTCGAATCGAATGTCTTTAATATTGATTGAGTGATCGTTTGAGGGCTAGGTCCAAACTTGATTGGAGATAAGGTCAACTCGCCTGGGTCGGCAAACAATCGAATTGACACCAAAACAGAGACGATCCAGTGACTGTGTCTTAAGACTGATGTGCTCGTGACACGAGTCCATTGGATGGAGGTAGATAATGACTAGAGAGAGTGAGAATGGAAATGAAATCCAGACATGTATGATTGTGATACAGGTTGTCCCTGTCTTACAGACTGATCGATCGATCGATCGACTCATTGATGTTGATGTGATATAATATAATACTAATTGTAGGTCTATACAATGAAGATGTCACCCTTCTTCTGATGTGCAATCGATTGCTTGAGTATGGGTGGTGGCGTTGGAAGTAGCCATGTGAATGATGGTGGACCAAATACTGTTGCAATGTTATTCAATATACTGCCTTTGTCATATTTCTTATGACTACTACTACTGTTGCTGTTGCTGTGATGACTACTGCCTCCATTGACATTGACATTGTGTCCGAATGATGTACGCTTCAAATCCTCTATCGTTGTCATATTACGACATAGTAATATTAACTGTGAGCTTAACAATGCCATCAATGATATCTCTGTCAGCACCATAATGATAACCAACAGTCCTGTAATAACAATCGTCGCAACATCCAACTGAATCATCACACTCTGTTGTTGTAGTTGTTGTTGCTCATCCTAAATGTGAATGAATGAGTGAGTGAGCATGTCATAGTCGTCGTGCATCGCTATCTCCAACTTACCATGTTGTTCATAGCAGCATTGATTGAGTTGGGACCAATGATTGTGGGCGTGGAGGGACTGAGTACTTCGATTGAACGGTCGATGAGTAGACCAAAGAAGTAGATGATGGATATTGACGCGTAGAAGAGGAATAGGATGAAGTACTTGTGATTGAATAGACCGATGCAGTTGTCGAGCCACATGCAATGATGATCCATGCGCAAGACGCACTTGTTACACGTGCTGCAGTGATGCGCTCGATCAGGCTTGAGCTGTCGACATTTGTTACAATTGCGCTGTTGCTCCTCGTCCTTGTCGGCGATTGGATGAACGAGGTAGTATGCTGGCGACAGGGTGTCCCGGAACTCGCCGGGGTTTGTCGATAGACATTGATAGTAGGACACCAGTATCATGATTGTGACCAATGTGCCCCACACCGAGTGGAACAGTCCCTTGCCAAGCGTGCTAGGAGTATGCATCCATGGGAATATTGCAAAGTTAAGTATATACAAGTATGGTACAATGATGAGTATCAACACCACCGACTGGTAGACAAAGCGTGACACTAATGTCTTGTTCACAGGTTGCATGTTGTTGTTGTCTGTTGTCTGTTGTTTCCAATGATCCTGTCTAGTATGTATGTATGTAATGTATTGTGTAATGATAATAAATAATGTTGTTTATATTTGTATGTTTCGAGCGAATGGAAGACGAGTATGGGTCCTTTGAAGGCATCCGTGGGTCAATCGTTACCCCAATTTTATGAGAATGTAACGTCCCCGACTTTTGAGTCAAATACTCAATCAAACACAACCATGGTCATCATTTATAAATCAACAAGTTATACATTCCTTAAGAGAGAAACATGAATATATGTATGCTCTCTACTATATCCATTTGTTTAAATGTTATAATTTGTGGAAGTGATTAACAATCCAGGTATCTAAATATCCAGAGCATCATGTTCCTCTAATGAACTCGGTATCGGTATGATAAGTAATGCTCTAAAGTACTCCCGATACCGAGGGGACTAAGCTGTGGCACTTGGTTGTTATTGCTTCTCTCTACACTTGCCAAGTGAGTGATATTTTTTTATATTATGCCCCTTCAGAAGGTAGAAGGTATTCGAAAAGGTAAATGGCAATACTCCAAGAGGGAAAGTTCTATTAATGAATCTGTGTGCAGTAGGGAGCCCCAACACAACGATCGATTATAATATCTGAGCTTGTGATTGAATTTAACACTAATTTTATCGTTTTAAATAGGCTCCACCTCAGGCCTGATAGGCTCTTCCGGGATTCAAACTGGAACTCGTTTGGGGGTGGTCCACTAAAGATGCGCGTGTAGTAGTGTTTGCATTTGTTTCCTGTGCACATCTTGGGATTGGGATCGGCACAAATGTTGGCGCGCTGGCCCAACTTATTGCACTACTTGTGGGATTCGAAAGATAATATCTATATTGGGTTACATATTCGCACTGTTGTTGGATGGATGATGGACTGTCCACTGTCACATATAGCTAGACCTGGTCTCCGTAACAATCACTTTCAAAGCCCATTAATTAACACGATGGGATCTAAAGTGCACTTAGTCCATTCCAGACATGACCTGCTCTCCCCGCTCGATATCTTCTGTTGATTGATCAACTGATGTGTCTCCTCTCACAGACCAAGTGGTGGTATCTTGCTTGACTACTTACTTGTTGTTGCTCTGTAGTCAGTTAGTGAGGATAATCGCGCGTGTAGCCCCCCAATGTCTCGGATACGACGGTGGCAACCTAGCAATGGGCAAGCGCGGTTACACAGGCCCACTGGTACAATCGAAGTGGCACTTCGGCTATTAGCCCTTCTCCTCTTCCTCCTCTTACTAATCAGGCAAGAAAGAGTCTTTGTCAGCTGCCTTGGTCTTTGGTTTGATTGATTGATTGATTTGATTGTTTGATACTTGTGGCGTTGCGAAGTATATCACCGTGTGATCACTCCCGTCCGTCCGTCCAACACCATCATCAACTTCATTCATTCATTGTATTAGTACTTGTAACTTAACTTATATATATATCTTATCTATTTATATATATATTTAATAATAATGAAGAATAATACATTATTTGTTGTACTTGTAATACTCACAACTGTTGCGGGTGTTCTCGCAGTACCAGTCAAGTGGGCGACGAATGGACATTTCTACGAAATAGCTTCAGCTGGATCACGTCCATCATCTTGGACCTACGCATTGGCTTGGGCTGCTAGCTACAGGCCCGCCAACATCCCCGCCAACTATGTCGGCTACATCGGCACCATTACCTCCCTCCAAGAGTACACTTTTATCTCCTCGTTGAGTGGCGCAACCTCCAGCAACTGGTACACATCAGTGCTCCGTTTCACTATGAATGAGTGGGGTTTCTCTTCTGGTCCTGAGAAGGACACCATCCTCTACGACTCGATGCGTGTGCGCTGCAACAGCTTCTGTCTGTTCAATGTCGACAAGCCCGACTCGCTGCAGGCCAACAACATCAACTTTGATCAGGCGTCAAAGACTTTCGTCAACACCTGGTATGACACCACCACCTCGATCACACTCTTCTTGGTCGAGTGGGGACCCGCCAACGAGCCATACGTCGCTCCCGTTTCAACTGCCGGAGGTGTGACCAGCGTCGCCCTCACTGGCTACAACACCGCCAACTTGGTCGTTACCCTCACCCCATCTGGCGGCTCAGCCGTCAGTGTTCCAGTTGTCTCAACCACAGCCACCAGCGCAACAATCAGATTGCCAACTGGCGGTGGAGTCAACACTCTCACCATCACAGACGGTACCAACACCTACACCAATACAATTTACAAATATCTTAGTAAGTCAATCAATCAATGATCATATACTGGTTCCACTCACTCACTCAATCAATCAATCAATGGATAGCCCCATGGATCAACATGTTCTACCCTGTAATGAACTCTGGTGGATTGATCACTGTGACTGGTAACAACTTTGGAAATGTTGCTGCCAACCTTAAGATTCAATTGGGTTCTACTCCACAAACTTGTGGACAGGTAACATTGCTCGCCGATCATACTCAAGCCACTTGTTCCCTCCCCTTCACTCCATCCCCCACCGCCACACTCTTCCCAGTGGTCATCCAACAATCCACCTCTGAGATATTCAGCACCTACTCTGCCACCATCTGTAAGTTTGTTGTTTTTGATGATGATGATGATGATGGTGGAATGATTCCAACCCTAACCCAAAACCCACACTCACCCACTGATCAGATGACAAGTACAACATGAGAGGAATTGCATTCCATCCAAGTCAGAACTCTTACTACCAATCATACTTGTTCATCACTGGAACCAATCCACCATACTATCTGGACAACTACAGACACTATGGAGGCATTCCAAGTTCAGCCACTCAGATCGCCATGGTCAAGAATGTTTACCCATTCTCCAAGATTGCCTTTGACTACCACGTCGCCGCCGCCGGTACCGGCACCGGTGCCCAAATGGCGTCCTGGGGCGGTCCATTCGACAACACCACCATCGTCACCAGTAGCAGAGTTTGTGATGCATCCAAGCTTGTTGCCTGTCCAAACGGATACGCTGGTGCTTTGTCCAGCGGCCAGACCTCCTACTTCCAGTACCGTGACGACATCTATGGCATTAGCGGAGACAATGACGATGGATGGCACGGAAACATCATCATGTACGGCATCAACCCAACCATCTCTGACACTGGCTTCAAGTTTGTCAACACCTCTGGTGGAGCCGTCAACATCACCATGCCAATTGGCATGGGCTTTACCTTCACCACTCGTACCATCGCCCTCAATGGAATCACCGTACCCTACACTCTCACCCCATTCTTTGCCGACAACAAGCTTCAGATCACCGTCCCAGCCGGCACTGGTGTTCCCAAGTCAGCCAACTTCTTCTTTGAGAACATCAAGGTTGGCGGTCCATCATTCGGTTACAACATCCCATACGCCGAGTCCATCTCATCGCCAGGCACTCAGGGTGACACTGTGATCATCAGAGGCTACAACTTTGGTTCCAACGCCAGCTTGATTAGCGTCAAGATCAACAGCAACACTTGTTCAAATGTCGCAATCGTCCTCGCCCACTACACCATCTCCTGTACCGTCCAGCCCGGCGCAGGCAGTGGCTACCCAGTCATAGTCACCGTCGACAGCCTCGTCCAGACCAACAACCTCCAGATGAGCTATGCTGCTCCCCTCGTCACTGGTTCCCAGCACAACGGTGCCAAGCTTACACTCTTTGGCAACAACTTTGGTGGCCCCCTCAGCGGCGTCTTTGTCAACATCCCTGACAAAATCCAAGCCGACAGCTCAGTGTTCAACGGCTCAGTCTACATCATGGACATCACTCTGCCCATCATCGCTAGGAATGGTCCAGTCTACTTGACCGTCTCGGGTGTCTCTGCCAACAGATGGGACGTCAACTACACTCCATCGCTCGTGTCCCTCGCACCCCTCGTCAGTGCCAATGGAGGCGACTTGATCAAGCTCACCGGTAACTTCCTCAACACAATTCGCCAAGGTGGCGACAACACCGACATGGTCATCGCTCTTGGTGGCAACAACTGCACATCACCATACTTCTCGTCTGACGCCCAGTACACCTACCTCCAATGTGTGTCGCCAAAGGGCACCGGTAAGGGTCTCAGTGCTCAAGTGACAATTGATGGCGTGGCCTCCAATGTGCTCAACACCTTTGCCTACCTCCCACCCAACGTCACCAACTTCATGCAGAATGGAATGGTCGCCACTATCGCCGGAGACAACTTTGGCGAGGACTTCTCCGTCATCACAGTCACCTACAACACCGACCTGCCCGTGGCGGCCACCAGCATGCACTTGATGCGTAACTCAATCGTCGTGCCCATCCCAGGCTCCACCACCAACGGTGAGTTGGTAGTCCGCGTCAATGGTCAGGACTCTACACCCTTTGTCTTCAAGGTCGCACCAGTGATCACTGCCGTCAACACCATCCCCACAATCGGAGGTGATGTTGTCATCACTGGACACTTCTTCAACCCAACTGACTTCTACGGCCAGACTTTGGCACGCTCCGTCTTCATCCACGGCATCGAGTGTCAAACATCTCGAATCTCCGCACCCAACACTGAGATCATCTGTGAGGGTCCCGCTGGAACTGGTGCCAACAACGCTTTGACTGTCACCATCGACGGTGTCTCCGGTGCCTTTACCTTTGCCTACATGGCACCAACTATCACCAACGTCGCCACTACAGAGACCTCATTCATTGTGACAGGAACCAACCTTGGTTCGGATGAGACCGTGATCTTTGCCTCAATAGAGACTGATGGAGGAATTGTCAATGTCACCGCTTCGGCTGTCACCAACGACGTTGCCCAGGTCGTCACCATCCCAAGCGTGCCAGAGACCACCCTCAACGGACAACTCATGCTCACTGTCAACCATCAAACATCCAACGGTCTGTCATACGTTATCGTTCCAATCATCACCAGCACTACCCAGTCGCCAACCATGGGAGGATCCGTTGTGATCACCGGTAGCCACTTGACTGGCAGACGTGCCAACTCTGACAACACCACTGTCTCGGTAACCGTCGCCGGTCAACCATGTACCAACGCCGAGGTATCCCAGTTCACCAGCCTGACCTGTAATGCTCCAGCCGGCACTGGCCTTTCCAACGAGTTGATCGTCTCGATTGATGGCACACCATCACGCTCAATCAGCCTTGCCTACCTCCCACCCAACATCGTCTCTGTCGTCCAGAACGAGATGACCGTGACCATCACAGGTACCAACCTCGGATCAAACACCGCCGTCGCCTCCATTACCTATGGTACCTCGCAAGCAAATGCCAACGAAGCCACTGACACCTCCTTGGTTGGACCAATCCCCAACCAGGCCAAGAGTGGCAAGGTCTTCGTCAAGATTGACTCGCAGACCTCCAACGAGCTCGACATGACCCTCATCCCCATCCTCAAGGGTATTGGTTCAACCAGCACTGCTGGTGGCCAGATCGAGATCCAAGGTTACTTCCTCAATGGTGATCGCCAGAATGGTACCCAAACCGACATCCAGGTATCCTTTGGTTTTGCCTCTGGCGCGCAACCATGCACTCAGGCCCAGTACTCCAGGAGTGACTCACAGTACACTTACATTAGCTGCAAGGCTCCAGCAGGCACCGGTAGCAAGGTCACCGTCACAGTTACTATCGATGGCCAGTCCGACACTATCCCCTTCAGTTACGACGCCCCAACCCTCACCAGCATCGATGTTAGCACTTCCAACATGATCACCCTTACTGGTACCAACTTTGGCTCGAGCAGCTCCGACGTTGTCATCACCTACGGTGACAACCCCGTCGCCACTTTCACCCTGGTTGATGACACTCACATCAGATTCCAGGCACCCGCCGACGCAGTCAATGCCTTGGTCACAGTCAGTATCCAGGAGAGAACCTCCAACGGTCTCCGCGCCAACTTGTTCCCAATGATCTCTGTCGTCACAGGCTCAGATACCCAGGGAACATCTGTCACCATCACTGGTTCCTACTTGAACCGCTTCTCATACGGAAGTCGTGCCACTGAGGTCATCGTCCAGGTCGACTCTGCCAACTGCACTTCAGTGTCATGGCCATCAGACAACACCCAGCTTGTGTGCACTGCTCCACGCGGTACCGGTTTCGTCCACAAGATTGGCGTGTCAATCGATGGACGTGCTAGCAACCAGATCAACTTCAAGTACAACCTCCCAACAATCATCAACATCACCCAGAATGTCGATGTGATCACCATTTCTGGAACCAACTTTGGCACCAACTCTGCCCTCGTCTCGCTCTCCAACGGATACGCCATCAGCCAGATCACCGACTATACCATCGTTGCCACCCTCGCAACAAATGCCCTTAACAACTACTTCAACGTCTCTGTGGACTCACAGATCTCCAACCAGTTCTTGCTCCAGATCCAGCCAGTCATCACCAACACTCTTGGCGTGTCCCCATACGGTGGCAACGTCTTTATCCAGGGTCGCTACCTCAATGACCGCACTGGCTACGGCACCCCAACCACCATCGTCATCACCATTGGCGGACAGCCATGCACCTACAAGAGCACTCAAGGCAACAGCCAGATAATCTGTGAGCTCGACCAAGGCTCATTCAACTCTGTCACTGTCAACGTGACCATCGAGTCCAAGACCGGCCAAGGACTGTACTCTTCACTTGCCCCAGCTATTCTCTCGTCGACCAAGCTCTGGTACCAAGTTGTTGGTAACATCACCATCACCGGATCCTACTTCTACGCTCCAATCTCTGTAGCTGTCTCAGGTCTCGACTGCATCTACCCAGTTCTTGTCAACTCGACCACCATCACATGTCAGTACGACGCCACCTACCTCATCCCCAACAATGGTCTTCAGAACATCACCGTCACTTCGGCCTCCCTCAAGAATGCCAGCCCAGTCTTCTCCTACCTCGAGGAGGCATGTGACAACAACTGTACCGGTAACGGAGAGTGTATCTCTGGCCTGTGCAGATGTTTCGCCGGCTTCTCTGGCTCGCTCTGCAACGTCAAGTATGACGCCACCGTTATCCCAACTACCACCCGCCGCACTGCCGTGTTCATGTCCAACTCCACCTTTGGCATGTACCTTGAGGGAGTGAAGGAGGTCACACCACAGGGCACCACCGTCAAGTCGTTCAACATCAACAATGTGACCATGACATGGACCAACGTTGTTTCGCTCGACAACAACAACGTCACCCAGGTTGTGTCTTTGGCCGTTGCCAACGATGGCTCCTCATTCTCCGTTGAGATCGACTCGCTCCAGTACAAGGTCGACAACTTTGTCCAGTTCGTCGGACAAAACGTCAGCAACATTGCCAACAGCATTAAGCACCAGGTCAGATTGACCAACTGGACATTCGCCAACGCCGCCAACACCTTGCAGGTCATCTACAGAATCACATACCTCGAGTATGAGACATACGAGTGCAAGAACAGCAGCATTGCCCCAGCTTTCGTCATGAACAACATCACCGGTTCACTCAAGACCTTCACCATCGACACACCATACGGAGTGTTTGTTGGTAGTTTCTCCAACCGTCACATCGCAGACAAGGTCAACAAGTTGCTCAATGTCCAGCAAGTGCCCGCCGACGAGTCCTTCCCCGCCATCGATGGCTTGGGCAGCGTGCTCGTGGCTCTCAACATCCCATCATTCACCAAGCAGGCCTACTATGACCCAACATTCATCTCCTACTCCAAGGCCAACATTCCAGATTCCGATTGTGACACTCACAGCTCTGGAAAGTCTCGTTCATGGGTCCTACCCGTCGCCATCGTCCTTTCGATCGTTGGTGCTGCTCTCATCGGTCTTGCCGGTTACCTCGTATACCGTCGCAGACAAAGATCAATCAAACCATAATCAATCAATCAATGGGTCTGCCTACTACTCCAATTTAGTATAGAATAGAATAGAAATAAACTCCCCGATCATCACCTGATTGGCTATGTCCAGTCATCATCAATTCAATCAAACAATCACTCTTGGGATGGCTCATTCCACAATTGTTGTCGTCAATCAATCAATCAATTTAATTTGGTACGTCGTCATACCAATCATCATGTGTCCATGTCGTCAATCAATCAAATATTTAGAACTTGTCATTGGTTATCGCAGTGATCACTGGTGGTTCCAACTTGGCGGCAATAGGTTGATTGATCTTTGTGTCCAACTCTGTCTTTGACTTATCGGCAAACTTGAATTGATTCTTCTCCAAGTACTCTCTAGCCTCCTTATCACTTGAGAATCCCAACAGTGTTACCTGCTCAGTGAGTATCGTTGGACGGAACCTACAAGTGATGAATGTTAGTTAATTGTCCATCTTCCAATCCATTGATGTATACATATACATACGCCTTGAACAATGTTTGTAATCCAGTTATTCTTATCCTTGGTATGATCTTGTCGAGGATGTAGTTCTCCATGTTTAGGGACTGCTTACATAGACTGAAGAATCGAACGTAGTTGTTGTCAAAGAATGCAGTCCTTAGCCTGAGGGCATGTTTGACACATTCTTGCATGGCCAACTCCTTTGTGATCTCTGAGAATGTCTTTGTCATGTCCGTACTATTGTTCTGATAAATACAATACAATATCCTATAAGCAAAGAACTCTGCTACGCTTCCCTTGATACCTGGTATCTCATACAGCTCAAACAGTTGTGTCTGGCATTGATTAAATTGTCCAATGTCTCCCTACAAGATTGATTGATTGATTGATCGTTCATGTTAGTCATTCAATCAAAGTCCACTCCACGCCGTGCCAATGCAACATACATTCTCAAGTGCCAGACGAGCATGAGTCTCGTAGACATCAACTGTGAACTGGTTCTTGATGTTCTGGACACGCAAGTCTTGTCTCATTGATCTGAATTGCTCGCATGTGTAGGAGTAGTCCTCCTTAATCTTCCAATGTCGTTTCAGATGATCCAGTGTCTTTCTAAGTACTGGCTCGGGACGTACTGTTGAGGGATCGGGTGCCGACGTCAGCCTCAGATAAGGCTTCTCCAAATCATTCGATGTACCCTTGATCGTCATACTATCCCAGTTAAGTTCGCCACTGTCCGTATAAACTTGTACACCAGATGATGAATACATTGATGACGATGTTGATGATGTCGATGATGATGATGAGCCAGTACCAAACCTCTGTGCTCTCTTATTCATATTATTCTCTGTATCTTGGAACTCGCTAAAACACCAGGCATGTTAGTAATATGATCGATCAATCAAATGTACATCCACCAAGTACTTACAGATGTTTCCTCTTCTTATCAGCCTTTGTTAACTTCATCTTCTTTGTTGGTGACACCAATGGTACAACATCCTGTTTCCAAATGGATTGCTTCTCCCTGTTATTCATTGTTGTTGATGGGTCAGTCACAGTCAATCAACTCGCTCACTCACTCACTCACACTCCATCAATCAATCAATCCAAACTTACATTACAATGGTTGGCTCATTATCCCAATTGATTGAGTTAAAGTCTGGCCTCTTCTTGGCTTCGTTGATCACTTGTTTGACCTTGACCTGCATCTCGTCCAGGTCTGATGGCAAACATTTCTCCAATGCCCTGTTCACAAATCGATTGAGGCTCTCCTTGAACAACTTGGTCTTGTCATCCTCCAACAACTTCTTTTGTTTCGCTTGGAATGCCTGTTGCTTCTTTGTCAATGGCGCAGTAGGCTGTGCTGGTACCGTCTGAGCTGGCTGCTGGTATTGTTGAATATGTTGTGCCATTGTCATCTGTTGCGCGCCAGCTCCAACTCCAGCATTGTTGTGATTGCCCCAACTGTTTGTTGTTGTTGTTGACATGGTCTGCTGACCCTGACCCAGACCTTGGGTAGGCTGTTGGAGTGAGTTCTGTTGATATTGATAGTACTGCATGTTTTGCATCATCACTTGTTGTTGATTGACTGGTGAGGAGTTGACTGTGGCGGCTGGGGAGGACATGTCTGTAGTTGCCTTTTTGGATTTTGGTACGTAGACTGGTGGAGGCACAATAGTTGAGCTTGATGGTGATGGCTTCATCGAGAAACTTATTGGTTGAGTTGGTGTCTGTTGTTGGAGTTGTTGTTGTGGTTGAACTTGTTGTTGTTGACCTTGTTGTTGAACTTGTTGTTGTGGCTGTTGTTGATTATATTGCTGTTGTTGTTGATAATACTGTTGTTGTTGATACCAATATTGATATTGCTCTGCTGTATAAGTGTTGTTGTTATTCTGTTGTTGACCTTGTTGACCTTGAACTTGTTGCTGACCTTGAACTTGTTGTTGACCTTGTTGACCTTGTTGACCTTGAGGTTGCTGATACATTTGAGAATAGTATTGATTATAATATTGTTGATCGTATACTTGTTGTTGTTGTTGTTGACCATTGGTATTGGTAGCAGTAGTATTTGAATTGTTGGGCAACCAGTACTGACTTGTTGACTGTTGTGATTGTGGTGACACCATGCTTGACATCATCTGATTGCCTCCAGTGTTGTTGCCAATGTTATTCGCATACATACCTAATGGCAAAAGTAAAGCAATCTATTCAATTATATGTTTGTTCGTTCGTTCGTTCGTTCGTTCGTCCACCCGTATTGGTATTGATTGATTGATCAATGAGATACACAATATATATATATATAAACAGCAGCAACAAAGATGATGATGACCTCCAAGTGTGAATATGAATGACAGTGGCAGTGCCAGGGACCTATCTTAACTTCCTCCTTCTAAACCTTCACTAGTAGTAGTAATAAATATATTAAATTTGATTGATTGTTTAAACTTTAGATATGTATATATATCGGATTTATTGAATAACAACTTATATATATAACTAACTCTTCTTTCTTCCTTCTCTATCTCTCTTTATCTAGATATATATATATGTTAAGTGTATGTTTGTTTGATTGCTAGTAGAAATGAAACGAGATGGTTGATCACGTGACTTAATTCATCTCATTCATTTTGAGCCATGCATTCTCACACAAAGATGGAGAGTGCACAGTTGATTTTTGGTCTTTCATGATTCAAGCAAGTGAGAGGAACAAACATCAACTGTGCATGCACACTCACGAACACGAAGGTGATTGTTGGACTGGTCAAGGTCCTGACCTTCCAATCAATACTATATGAACAACCTATTCAAGATGGGTAATACGATAACAATCAAATGTTGATTGTTTATTTATACATGTTATATATATCATAATATATTATGTTTGTGTTGTTGTTGATGAATGAATGAATGAATGAATGAATGAAGTCACTTGACTTTCTTTTAGAATGCACCATCTTCATCATCGTCATCATCGTCGTCATCTTCCATTTGACTGTCGGTTGCTTTTCTTGACATTTCCTCCTCGCTCTCATCGTCGTCGTCGTCATCGTCGACAGCACCTCGGAGTACAGAGTCTGCCTTGTCATCGTCGTCATCATCGTCATCATCCATCTTGCTGTCATCATCATCGTCGTCGTCATCGTTGATGACCACACCAGCGCCGGCACCATTCAAAGGCATCTGCTGCATTGGCTTTTGCAATGCCTTTCCATCGCTGCCCAGTCCACCATCCTCTGACAGTGCACTGCTATTGTTGATGTTGCTACCATTGTTATTGATGATGTTGCCGCCACTGTTGTTGCTGTTGATGCCTGTGCCGATGGACAATGGTGAGCCGCCCGCCGCACTGTTTGCACCAGAGATGACACTCTTTTGAATGATGATCTTCTTCCTGAGTGCTGGCTTCTCCTCATTGGACGCTGTTGTAGTTGTCGTTGTCGTCGATGTTGTACTCGTTGTCGATGTACTACTACTCTCTACTACATCCTCTGGCTTTGAACCCGGACTCTCTGCCAACAACTTCTTTTGCAAGTTATCAATCCTTCTAACGTTACTCCTTGTCTTTGGCAGATTACTCAACATCATCATCTCCATCTCTGCATCGGCCAATGACTGTTCACCTCCTCTCTTCATTCATTCATACATAGGTTAGCAATGTGTTTGATTGATTGATTGACTGATTGAATGAATGATTGAGTACATACAGCACTAGTCTTTGATCTTGTCATTCTTATCGATGTTGTAGCAGGCTCAGTGTTTGTCTTGTTGGTCATTCCATCCTTTAATCCTTTATTCGCACCAGACTGTGATTGATTAGGCTTCTTTGGTTTCACTTGATGATCATGATGATGATGATGAATGTTAGAGATACATGTGAATCACACATGATATGAGAAGCGTGAACAAGAACATACATGGTATCCATTTATATAACTTCAAGTGAGCTACAGTTACCCACTTCCTCTCCCATTTAGTAACAGGTCCTTTGAGTGGTTGCTTCTTTGTAGATACAGCATTCTGTAAAGCTTGTTGATGTCTTGATCGATTCAAAGGATCTAAACGTGAAGACATTATTGATGTTCAATATTATGAGACCGACAGATTGATTGATTGTTTGAAAGTGATTAATTAATGCGTGTGAGGGTAAGGGTAAGGGCAAGGGTTTGTTTGTTTAAAAGTGAGTGGGCTGAAGAATGAATGAATGAAAGCGGGAATGATGATGAAACCCCATCAATGTTGACGTGACGACCAAACTTTCAAATTTTTGCTTTGCTGCTCTGTTTGATTGGTTTTCTCTCACAAGTCTGAGAGATGTGTTTCAGATTTATGACTTTGGACATAAGGTTGTTTGTCCAATGGTCATTCATAATCACAAATACACACCATTTATATATAGATAAGAGATATATACACAAGACAGACAAATATCATGTCTGTCAAAATTAATAGTAATGATTATATAAATAATGATAGTTTAAAGATTGAAATACCAATGACACCAACTACGTCCACGACCACAACGACAACAACGACGACTTCAACCACAATTCAATTGAACGATGATCAAGATGATGATGATAATAGTAATAATACAGATGACCTGGACAGCATTGACCTTGATGTCCCCAACAGCGACAACAAGGTCAACAACAACATTGATGGACACAGTGATGTTGTGAATAGTGAAGAGGAGAGAAGGCACATTGACAGTGATGATCATGATGAAGAAGATGATGAAGATGATGATGAACTTATCGATCAGAAAGCAGATATATTCATATCATCATTACAGATTAGTACACCTGCTTTGTATGATAACTATGGATTCATGGTCGAACCTGACTTGATACAGACACATCTTATTTATAAGGACAAAGTGTTGCTACATGAGAAACAACGCAAGATTGCATGGATGGCATATATCGAGACGAATCCTGGATCATTCCAAACACTCTCACTCAATCTACCTCCAATGTCATCGGTCAACACTACTTATCGTCTGGCATGTGCGCCCAAGCCACTAAAGGCAATGATACGCAAGGGTGTCCCCGCAGAGTTCCGCTCAACAGTATGGATGCGATGTAGTGGTGCCTATCTTCGTCTAAAGCGCAATCCAGATGAATACTACAATATATTGGAGGCATATCGCGGCAAGACATCAGTTGCCACCAAACAGATTGCACTGGACATTGATCGAACATTTCCCGATCATCAATATCTCAACACAAAGGAGCATCTCGATCAGCTGACCAATGTCTTGACCGCATATTCATGGAGGAATCGTTCGTATCCCATCTGGACTACATTCATTGATTGATCATTCATCCTAACACCCTGGAATCATTCCTCCCACCCTCCCTTCCCTTCCCTCTCCTCTCCCGTCCTCATCCTCCAGCCAAGGTCGGATATTGTCAATGTATGAACTTTATTGCTGGATACCTTCTGCTCCACATGAGTGAGCACGAAGCATATTGGGTATGTCTTTTCGCGACCAATTACTCCATCACTCATTCACTAATTCAATCACTCAAACATATTGATTTAGACACTGGTATCGATTATTGAGGATATATTACCAACTGAATATTTCACAACTACAATGATGGATCTTTCGGTGGACGTTAGATTCGTGTTTGGAGACCTTTTGGCCAAGAAGCTGCCACGACTACATAAGCATTTCCTTCAGATTGGTTTGACTCTACCATTAGTCATGACACAATGGTTCCTCTGTATATTAGCCACTGCCACACCGACCGAAGTATGTCCATCCACCAATCACTCAATCAATCAATCATCATTCATACTCACTAATTCACTCGATCAATCAAAGACAACATTTAGAATATGGGATGTATTCTTTAGTGAAGGATCCAAGGTATTGTTTAGAATTGGAATAGCATTGTTCAAAGTCAACGAAGAGAAGTTGCTATCCTGTAAAGAATATAACACTCTGTATAACCTGGTAAAGGTATGCTCTCACTCTCATTCAATCAATCAATCACTCAATCATACTCACCCGATCCAATCCAGAAAATACCATCAATTATGTATGATGCCGATGTGCTCATTGACTATGCATTTAGACGATGTGGAAAGTTCTCTATGAAGTCGATCAATCAGAAGAGAAATGAATGTCGTCCAATTGTCCAAGAGGAATATCTCTCATTCCAGATGATGAAGAGTGGTCTGAAGCGACAATCACAACAGATCACCAAACGAGAGTTGTCCTCATCATCCTTGAAGAAATGGAAGAACAAGTTCAAGGAGATATAGATTGATTGATTGATTGGTTGATGTTCGTCGACATGGCACGCCAGTCAGTCAGTCAGTCCGCCGACTTTATATTTATATATACTATGCTATACTATATGTACAACAAAGATAACAAGATTGGAGAGAATGGATAGCTCCATGTTTCTCCTCTTGCTTCCAAGGGTGATGTTCATTCATACATCGCTCGATCAATCAATCGTTCAATCTGATCTAGATCAATGATGCTTGGTTCGGGTTATTCTTGGACATCATGTTGTTGTTGCCATTGTTGTTGATGTTAATGTTGTTGCCTGGCATGGACATTGGCTTGGACATCATTGGACCTGAAGGTCCGCCTCCAAATGGATTGTTTTGGAACTGCATTGGTTGCTGTTGCTGTTGGTGCAGTGCTGGGAATTGAACGCCGCCATACTGTTGCTGGGGTTGTTGAACATGCATTCCCATGTTGTTGACTGTCGTTGGATATCCTTGTTGTTGTTGGAAGTTATTGATTGGTTGCATTTGTGGCTGGAATGGTTGGCCGCCAAAGGGATTGGAATTCACATTGACATTGTTGATTGGCTGTATTGGCTGTGTGACTGGATTGTTAAAGTATGGTGAGGAGAATGGATTGTTGAAGGGTGGAGGCATTGGTGCTGCCGCTGGCTTGTTGGCGACGGCAGTCTGTGGTTGCAGAGGTGTGGATTTACTCGTGGCAGGTGGTGGGATGAATGGTGAGTTCTGCTGTTGACTCTGTTGCTGCTGCTGCTGCTGATGTACAAATGGATTGGATGCTGTTGATGGTTGGAATGTTGGGGCTGGCATTAGTTGGAGTTGTTGTGACTGAGTCTGAGGCTGAGGCTGGGCCTGTTGCTGTGGCTGTTGTTGACTCCTATTCGCAATGAACAGATCGAACTCGTCAAAAGCATTGTTTGACTGCTGCTGCTGCTGCTGTGGCTGCTGTGGTTGCTGCTGCTGATGCAGTTGTTGTTGAGGTTGAGGTTGTGATTGTTGTCCAACCAAAGGTGATAGGAATGGATTGTATGTTTGTGGAGGAGGTGGTTTGTTGAGCAGAACAGGTTGTTGTTGTTGCTGTGGTTGTTGTTGGTATTGCATTTGTGGTTGTTGTTGTTGCTGGTACTGTGGTGGATACTGCTGTTGTTGTTGTTGTTGAGGATTATACATCACTGGCTGTTGACCGTAGACTACTGTCGGCGACGAAAAGTCAATATCGTTCAGCCCATTACCATTGGATGAGGGGACGGCCTTCTTCTCTGGCAATGGCAATGGCTTGAATCCATTGTCCTCGAACTGCTTTCGTCTGAGGCATGCATTGTCATAGTCGCCCAACGCCTTGACCAACTCATCGTTGAGCAGTAGCAAAGACTCCAACTCATTCTCTGATGCCGTTCCATTCGTAATGAGATCGGTAATCTTGGTTTGATTCTCTTTGAGAAGTGTTCGCAACTCCTGAAGCAGAGAGTTCTGGGATGGTGCCTCCTCCTCCACATTCAGGAATGATACCATCTCTTGGAATATGGATACACTGCCACGTATTGAAGCAATATCCTGTCGAACGGCTGTCATTGATGGCTGTGAATGTTGCTGTTGCGGCTGGTGTGACTGATGTGACTGATGAGTCGAGGGCACTGGTGCGGCTGAAGGGTGAGAACCCTGTGCTCGGACAGGTGTTGGTGCACCTCTATCACGATTAAAGTTGAGTACTGGAGCGTCTGGTCTCTTTGGAGGGAATCTATGTCCAGAGCGTCTCAAGAATGAATATGAATCGTAGAAGCCTGGAATATCGTGGCGGTACTGGAATGCCAATCCCCAAGTCTCCACCAACTCTAATGCCTTCTCCTTCACATTATCCTTTGTCTAATAATGATTGATTGAATGAATGATGAATGAGTTAGAACAAGTGATGGCGAGGTTATCAATCACACTTCCACGCCAATCCCCTCGCACTAACCTTTTTGTTCATGATCAATTTGGCCAACTCTGTTTGGAATGTAGACTCGCCAAATGCCTCATGGGTACATATGCAGTTCTGGACCAATGATTCTGAGAGTTCCAAAGCCAACATTACCACTCTTGACTTCTCCTTGAATCTTCTTAATATTGCCCTAACAACTGGTCGAGCACTATTCCAATGAATCAATGAATGAATGAATGAGATTAGTCAACTTGGATTATACATTTGGCTGACAGAACATACTTTGTTGGATGACTATTTAATGAATCACATATTTGTAGACATGTTGTCCAATCCATTTGAATCAAGTATTCAGATGTGGCCTTGTCGACCAAGTCTGCTGGATTAGTTGGTGCCATTATTATAATATATTATTTGTGTTTGATTGAGTATTCGATCGATTTATTTATATATATATATATATTTGTTATGTATGTGTATGTACAAATAATTATGTTATGTATTTACTTTGTTTGTATTTGATAATATGTAATGTAATATTGAATGACGCGTTTGTTGTTGATCATGATGCACAACAACACGTGAGACAGAACAAATGAATGTATGAAGTTGTAATCCTCCATCTGGAGGATCGGGGGAACTGTTATGCACCGATCTGAGTCGTGGTGTTGACTGACTGAACTGACTCACATAATCAAACCATCCATCTCAAATTGGAAGTGAGCGTGTATGCGCGTGGGTGTAAGTGTGTTGAGGCGATGACGAAGAGCAGTTCGAGCAAGGTCTACCTTGAAAGACCCAGGGAAGGCAACAACACTTTGTATTTGTTTTTGTTGTTTTATCTCTTTGTTGTATCTTCTTTTGTTGGACAACATGTATCGTATTGCAACTGAACAAAACGATTAGTTTGTATACTTTGTTAATCATTGATTGAATGAATGATTGAATGATTGAATGATTTAAGGCAACTATGTAATGGTTGTTCGTTATGCTATATATATATATATCAGAGGTCATTTGTTTATTGCAATGGTACTTCCTCAACGGTAACATGGGTTCTTGCCTACAATGAATGAATGAATAAACGAATGAATGAATGAATGATTGAGCGTGAGTAAATACAAATAACTCGTGGGTATAATATATGTGCTGTTGTCTGCTGTTGTCATTGCCTGTCGTATGTATGTATGTATGTATGAATAATGTTGACTGGCTTACCCTGTGAATCATTCCTCTAATCTGTGGAGTGTTCTTGTGAACGATTGATCTATGACGCTTCTTCAGACCCAGTGCAGCGATGGTGCCACGCACCTCGGGATCGCCGTGGAATGGACTCTTGTGCAATGTGATCTTTACCAAACCTGCAGGCACTGATGGCAACTCCTTGATCAGATTGTCTGGCAGTGACTCTACAATATACTCTGGGAACTGTGTCAACAGTCCATGTGGGATATGTCTAAATGTCTTCTTCCTCAGCAATTGTTGGAATGATGAACTTAATGTCTTTGAAGCTCCTGTTGCTATCGATGACATCTTTATATCTTATATATATATATATTCTCTGTTTAGATCTAAGTAGTAGTAATGACGTCTATCTCTGTGACCTAGTTTCACAATCAACTCATTCAGTCGCATTGTGTCGATCATACACGATTATCCTTCGTTTTTTGAAATTTTTGCTTCCCAAGTATTAGTGATCACTTTATCCTTTTACATCTAAGCTCACCAGTAATATTGATCAATTGATGGATAGATAGGGTTACAGGAATGGATCCTTTATTATAGATAGACTGATTGATTGATTGATTGATTAATTGGAGGTTTTATTTCAAGAATAGTTCCAAAATATGATCATTGGAATAAATCCATATATATATTAGATTGATTGACTGATTTAGGATAATAGAACTTGTTATATTCTTCAAGGATAAATATTGTTGTCTTTGTTTAGAACAAAGAAGAGGCTTGCCAAGACATCAATCTTTTGAATAGTTGAAAGAAATTGCAAGTTGCCAGCCCATCAGATTTTTTGAAAGTGAGAACAAAAATGAAGCAGTGAATAGCCATCCAAACAATCAATCAACATCACTATTGTGATAGATACATATACATTCATACATAAATATAGAGATAGAGACAGATATGGAGGAGACATTAAAGAAAAAGAAATCGATATTCTTCCCAGATGACGATAGGAATACATCACAACAGGATTTGAGCAGCTTTACAAAGCGTGCCACTATTTCAAAGCCTGCTAATGCTCGTGAGGGTGAGCTGTCACAGATGGAGGACACAGAGTCCGAGCAGAAGTATCAAGAGATCATAGAGTTGTTGGTCACTGGTGGTTACTTCCGTGCACGTATCCAAGGTCTGTCACCATTCGACAAGGTAGTCGGTGGTATGGCCTGGTCCATCACTGCCTCCAACGTCGATGTCGATGGTGATCTCTTCTTCCAAGAGAACTCAAACATTGGTCAAAGGATGTATGTTGTTCATATTCATACATTCAATCAATCAATCAATCATACTTACTCAATCAATCAAACATAGTGCACTGTCTGAAGAGTTGATTAAAGCTTTGAATAGGATGAAGTGCCCATTCCCTTTGCAGGCACAACAGATTCAGGGTCTGAACTATATCAACTTGTTCCCTATTATTAGATGGTTGATTGCCAAGGTCATTGAGACTCGTGAGGAGACTGGTGATCTGCTGAGGATGTACTCACAGACAATGTTCAACAAGGATCATCAGGCACCACACGACGTCGAGACCTCGGAGAACCTGGCCCACTCATGCACCTTTGTCGACACGGTCGAAGACCGCTACAAGCCTCAGCGCAAGTTCCGTCGCGGCCAATCTGCCCATCCCACGCCTCAACAGACCTTGCTCGAGTATGGAAAGCTGCACAGACTGTCACGTGCTCAGCCTGTCGAGAAGTCGGCCAATGCCGCAAAGCTCGAGGCTGCGCTGGCCAAAGATGGCTCGGACAACCACGAGGAGGAGGAGAAGCGCATCAACATGATGATGAAGGGCATGAAGGACGTGGACATTAATGGCGCCTACAAGGTCAGCGGCGGCATCCTCAAGAACTACCTGCCCTCTGACGAGATCAGCGATTTGGCTGAGCGCTACGGCGACGGCACAGAGGACCCTGCCACGCAGGGCAAGGCATTTGGAGAGAAGCTGCACAGACAAAAGGTGGCGGCACTCGAGAAGCAGATGGGTCAGCGTCGCGAGGAACTCAAGGATGTGCTGGCCAAGCACCGCGAGCTGCAGGAGCGTCTGGAGGAGCTGCAGGCCGAGGTGGCCAAGCGCGCTGCCTTCAACGAGAGGATCATCGTCGAGACACAGAAGCTGGACGCCCTAGAGACGCCCGAGAACACCAAGATGCTGCGCGCACTGCGTGGCCTTGTCCTCCTCAACGAGACATTGATCTCGCAGGAGGCCAAGTTTAAGGACTCGTGCAAGCGACAGATGCTCGAGTACAAACAAAAGATCGACGAGCTGCTCAAGGATGACGACGACGAGGACGACGACAGGAAGAAGCAGATCGACGCCGCATTCGCCACAGACATTGACAAGCTGCAGAAGCTGAAGCAGCTGCTCAACAAGAAGAACAGAGACATCTCGCTGCTGCAGCGCTACCTGGACGAGCTGCCCAGCCGTGCCGAGCTGCTGCAGTACCAGCGCATGTTTGTCGAGTTGTCCGAGCAGAGCGACGCCAAGCTGACCGAGACGCGCCAGTACTACACGACCTACAACACGTTGGAGGACAAGCGTGCGCTGCTCGACAACGAGCTGTCCATCCTACAATCGATTCTGACCAAGTACAACGTGGCCATGTCATCCAAGAACAACAAGGAGATGTTTATCAACTCGATGGACAACATCATCGATGGCATTCAATCAGTGTTGGACAAGTCCGAAGGCAAGCGTTCAAACGAGAAGCACAAGTACGGCACACTATCCGACCAGTACATGCAGTTGATCGAACAGGAGAGAAGCTATCACAAGTACACCAAGGAGTTCCAAGACGAGTGTCGTAAGAATGAACTCCTTCAGGCCAAGCTTGGTGAGTTGTCGGCACAGTAGATCCATCGTCCGTCCATCTCTCCTTCTTCTCTCTTTCTGGTCGTCCAAGGGAGTTGATCAACTCCCAATCCCAATCCCTATCCACAATCGAATCCAATGTAATAATAAAAAGGACTCTCCTATTCAATGATTGATTGATTGTTTGAGTGAGTGCAAAGATCCAACTCTTTGACACAAGCATTCCGTGTTTCCGTGTTTCCTTGTTTCCACACCTCGCCACCACCCACTGTCGCGACAGTCGTTTTGGTTCAAAGTCAGACTCGACCTTCATTCAATCAATCAATCAATCAAACATATAACATACATATACATACATACATATAAGGATGATATCTACAACATTAAGACAATGTTGCAAGAGCAATAGTTCATCATCACTTATGATGAGATACTTGTCAGGCTCACAGAGAATCAGCTCAACAACAACAACATTCAAGAAAGTTGGACCATCATCTCTCACTGGCATTGCATCATCGTCATCATCAATCAAACCATATACTCTGAGACACTACTCTGTGTCTTCATCATCATCAGGTTCATCAGACTCCTCGAACAATACCAACAACACATCATCATCAACAACATCAGAGCAACAAAAGACTGAAGAACAACCTCAGGATCTTAGACAGGTTGTTTTGGATCGTGCGATGCAATACGTGCCACTGTATGGTTGGTCCGAAGCTGCAATCGCTAAAGCATGTACAGACCTTGGCTATGCACCAACGATGCACGGTCTGTTTGAGAATGGAGGCTACGATCTGGCATTCCACTTTGTCAACAGGTGCAACAAACAGCTCAAGGAGAAGTTGTCTGGTGACGTGCTTGCCACCCTCACACAGCGCGAGCGCGTCAAGATGGTGATCAAGGTCCGTCTGTCCATGATCACACCCTACCTCAACCGATGGGCTGAGGCCATGCAACTCCTTGCACATCCCTCCAACCTCACAACCAGTGCTCCATCCATGGCCTCACTCGTCGATGAGATATGGCACCTTGTAGACGACCGTTCGACCGATGTAAGTTATCCGTCCAGCTTATGAGACGGAGGATGGGGACGAGAGGACGACAACTGACCTGTCATCAATCAATCAATCACTTTTAGTTTGAATGGTACACCAAGAGAGGCTTGCTGGCCGCGTTGTACACCTCATCCGAGCTGTACATGCTCAATGACACATCGCCAGAGCACAAGGACACATGGCGCTTTGTGGACGACCGTGTAGACGACATGGTCTCACTGCTAAAGTTCAATAGAGATGTATGTACATGGTGATGGGCAAGCTCAAAGGGATCTTTATTGCTAACGAGACATGCACACGCACACGTACACATGCACACAGATTGGCGAGTCGGCTGCGCTGACAGCAAACATGTTGCTAAACTACATCAATGGCAAGAGACGTTGAGAGTGAGTCTGTCTGTCTGCAGACTGGATATGGATATCCAGACCGCGGTCTTTATGTCACACACAATGACAAGGAGAAGGCGCCAGCTTGCGACCTTTGGTGTGTCCCGCTCAGTGACTGAGCGCGGGCGTCCCAGTCATTAAACCCTCACCCATCCATCTATAGCCTATCTAGCTTCAATGGAGGATACTGTTGATTGACATGCGACTATTGTTGTTGTTGTTGTTGTTGATGTTGTTTAGCTCCATTTGTTGCTGGGACACTACGTTTGGAGTGGTGGTCGTCGAGTTACCGCCGCCATTGCCACTTCCTGTGGACATTGAGGATGGTGGCGGTGGAGTTGGTAGCAAAGCAGAGTTGTTGGACGATGACGTTGAGGAGAGGAATGATACATTGGACAGCGATCCCGACAATGATGGAGGGGATCGGGTGGGTGTCACCAGTGACAGTGACTTGTTCTGGGTCTGGCTCTGTAGCAACTGATGCTGTTGGTTGTTGTATTGATGGTTGTTGGTGGTAGTCGTGGTATTGGCCTGCACACCACGCTGCTGCTGGGTACTTTGCTTTACATTGTCCTCCAGTGCTTGGATCTCATTGATGAACGTATCTTTGAGCAGTATCTTTCTTTGGAGTGGCGTGGACAACATATCACTCATAGACTCGCGCAGATCCTCTGATAAGTCTCCGCTCATGAAGTTCTTGACGATACCCTTCTCCATGTCACTCTTAAAGCCCTCAACGCTCAACTTTACGTTCTTCAATTGCATCTTTAGCTCGTTAAGCTCCTCAATGAGCTTCTCCTTCTCCTTCTGGTAGTTCTGGCCATCTGGAAATGAATGGAATGGTCCAAATATGTTAGTAATTGGTTGTTCCATATTATGATCAATCACTTACTCTTTTTAAACTTGTCATCTTCATCATCTTTGGAGCGCTTCCTCTTCTCTCCACTCGCACTGGAATTGCCTCCAGAGCCTGAACCAGCACCAGCACCGGTGCCAGAGCCTGCGCCAGAGATACCAGGGAGCAAAGTGCCAGGGGGCTGACTGATGGAGCTCTTGCGTACTACCTTCTTCTTTTGCATGGCCCATGGATCATCACTTTGTTTCAGTTTCCAGAAGCCATTCTGACGGAAGTGTTCCATGCCAGACTCGAACAGGTCCTTGCTGTGGCTCAACATGTCCTGGATTTGCTTCTTCCAGTTGTCCGATCGTTTCCGGTTGATACACAGTCGCTCCCAATGTGACATCATGAAACCGTACACCTCGGTCTTGAGATTGAAGAACTCCTTGCTCGGTTGGTTGGCCTTGAGTGAGTAGAAGACAACCCGCATGATGATGGCCCATGTCGGGTTCTTGATCAGAATAGGTGGGCTGCCCTCCCGACACATCTTGCAGTATGTCAGTTGGCACCGTGGCTCGGACTTGCCGCCAGATGGTACTGATATGGCCACACTGCTTCCAATCTGTGGTGTCATTGGTGGGGACAACTTGGAGGCGCCCTTGACCAGGGGCGTGGAGGGACAACTTCTCGAGAGGGGGTTAACACTGAACATGTCTGGAGAAGTGGCAGGCGATTCAGTTGTGGGCGACGAGAATTGCTCCTCGTGAATGGACAGGTATTCGGATGGTGGCGGTGACATGCTCTTGTGATGGTGATGTTGGTGTTGCTGGTGTGGATGTTGTTGGTGGTGATGTTGTTGCTGGTGATGGTATTGTCCGCCGCCGTGATGTGGTAGTATAGCGCTCTTGCTCAAGCCATTTGATGATGATGGTGTCATGGGCTTACACAGTGCATTGTTGTTGTTATTATTGTTGTTATTGTTGTTGTTGAGTTGGAATGAGTTTGATGATGACTGGCCAATGAAATGCTTCGAGCTGTCGGTCGAGCTGAAGTTGGGAGTGGTGTTGGTCGACAGGTATTGTGGTGTGGAGAAGATCGAGGAGGTGGTGGACGACGACGATGACAGTGGAGACATCAATGATGGAATCTCTGGCGATAGTATATTGGGATAAGACGATCGATCTCGGAGTGAATGTGGTTGTTGGTCATTGTGTGGACCATGGTTGTTGTTGTTGCTATTGATTATCAGTTGTGAGAGATGGTGTGATGGAGGCGAGAGTGCTTGGTTACGCATCGAAGGTGTATAACTGGGTGGCGGGTAGTCGTCGGACAATAGACTAGTAATCGAGTTGGCGGTGTGTTGCGAAGGGGAGGGCGGGGGTGGGGGCAGGGAGCCGTTGGACTTGGTTAGGAATAAGTCCTTGAGTGAATGACCATGTTGTTGTTGTTGTTGCTGCTGCTGTTGTTGGGATTGATGCTGTTGATGATGCTGTTGTTGATGATGATGGCTAAGTTGGTGATGAGGATGATTGGGATATGATGGTATCATCCCATTTTGGTTGAGTGGCTCCATGGCTCCCAAAGGGCGGAGTTCCAGGATGGTGGTGGAGGTGAGAGGAGTTGGAGACTTGGATTGATCAATCTAGTTGGTTGGATGAATTATTTGGAAAGCTGAGGAGAGGAATTAACCTGTGGAGAGATCAAGGGTTGTTGGCTGGATGCTGATTGATTGAGTATGGTTGTCTGATGTGGATGTCCTTGGGTTAAGTGTGGATAGATATTATTATTGTTATTGTTGTTGTTTAATTAATTTACTTGGACAAACGAGTAGTCTTTAGTCCTATTCTAAGATCCAAGAGTTGCAAATAATATTAAACCAAAAACCAACTATAGTAGTTGAGAGTAGAGATGAGATGAGTGGAAGTGGAGTGATTGGAATGCAACAACAAGTGAGAGAGAGAGAGAGAAGTGTAAGTGTACGGTGGAAATTAGGTAGGTTGGGGTGCCCTTGGAACATGACCACCCAGCCATCAATGGGCCAACCTGCCCATATCCATCCACTGTTCTTTCTCTGTTGGATACCATACACCATGAAGGAGTTGGCCACCATCAATCCATGTCTGTCTGTGTGTTGCGTTTGTTGTTGTTGCTGTTGTTGTGATCATGAGATTGTGTGATTAAGGTTTGTGTGATGGTCCTCTACTCACTACAACTCTGCTCTGCTACACATGATTGATCATCCATTCCATTCCACGTGCTGATGTGTTGCGTCTGTTGGTACTATCGCCACTGCTCTCTCTCTCTTTTAAAATTTTAATTGAAGAGGTTGGTTAACTTGTGGAGTTTGACAATAGAGGAGCGCGAGAGGAGCGACCGCGCGCATCACTGTGATTCAGTCAGTCAGTGTTAATGAGTGAGCACACCTAACGAAACACATAACAATAATTATATGTTTGTGATCTTAAAAGGAGAGACGGCGAAAGCAACATCCATACATCAGGAAGGAACAAACGATCAGTCAGGTGAATGTGTGTGGTAGTGAGCACCTGATGATGAACTTGTGTGTTTATGTTTGTGTGTGTGTTTGATCACAAGTGTGTTGGCGATAATAGCAGTTAGAGTGATGGGGTACTGATATGTGTGTGAATGTTAATGAGTTAGAGTAAGTAGCATGCGAGTGGTATCAACTAATGATCCTCATGGTCATGGCAGTGGCCGTGGTCACGAGCCTTTATTCACTCCACCATGGAAGTGCCCGCCCATTCATTCACTCATTCATTCATTCATTCCATTGTCATTGATAACAATAATGTTGTGGATGTACACAGATAGAGCTAAGCTGGCCAAAGCAGTTGCCGCCCTCTGTGATGTGAAGCATTTATATCTATCGATACATGGTAGGTAGGTCGCTACTAACTCACTCACCATTCGCACTATAAAGTAAACAAGCAGATAGCAGAAGTAATAGTCCGTCCAATATCAACCAGAGCACTTCTGGCGGGCATCTCCAACTGAGAGAGAGAGAGGGCGTTGTTGCCATTGTTGTTTGATTCGATATGTAGGTGTTTGATCACTTGGGAACGATTGGTCGACTCCAATCTGGACGGGCAAGGTAGACGGCATCCATCCCTCCACCTATTGTGCGGGATGTGGATTCCACCAACAACGTCCAGTCTCTAAACCTCTTCTTGGTTGGTCCATAAATAGAATATGGGATGGGGATGGGATGGATTGATAGTTTGATCAACCCATGCATGTTGAATGAGCCAACAGTAAGTCGTGTGCTATCCTATACCAAGGAGTAGACCAAGGCTGGGGGGATGATGGCCATTGGCTGATTGATGGAGATCAATCACTCCACAACATCTGTGTAGTGATTGTGTTGTAGGTGACAGTGCCAGGCAGGTGCGCGCCACACTACATATAACTACAGCTACAACTTTACATCGATGACACAAACGGTACTGTCGGAGAAACAAGCAGAGAGTCTGTCGCCACTTGGATTCCAGCTGATGTCGAAGATTCCTCCATTTCCTTTGTACGTCTTGACAACGCTTCCATCCTTGATCGACCAGATGTACAGACACTTGTCGAATGATCCACTGGCCAGATACTCTCCATTCGGACTGAATGCCACAGAGTACACGGGGTCTGAATGCTTGTCCAAGTCCAACACACAAGTGCTTGTCTCCACATCCCATAACTTGACCGTGTTGTCAAATGATGCACTGGCCAACAACAATGACTTGTTGGGATTGGCTGATCCCGGTCCTGTTGGACTCCACTTGATCGTATATATACCTTGAGTATGTTTCTTAAGGTCCTGGACAAAGGTATCACTGTTCATGTTCCATATCTAATTGGTTGATTGGATGTTAGCGCGACCATGTGTGATTGATTGATTGATTGATTGAATGAGTGTACATACCTTGGCAGTGTAGTCGTCGGAACATGATGCCAATAGGCGCCCGGATGGATCCCATTTGATGGCGTTGATCTCATCTTGATGGCCAAGGAATGTCTTGATTGGTGTGGTCTTGCCAAGCTCGCACACGTGTATGGTCTGATCAGTGGAGCACGATGCAAATTGATGATTGTTACGCCAATCAATGTCCAAGGTGGGCGCCTGATGGAATTCAAACTGCTGCAACATCTCACCTGTTGTCATATCCCAAACGATCGAAGTCTTGTCCACAGAACCACTGAGCAAGTAATCACCGCGTTGATTCCACCGCAGTGTAAAGATGGGAGCTCTATGCTGTGTCAGTCTATGTAACAGCTCTCCCTTGTTTGACCAAACTCTCGCAATCCCATCATATGATCCAGTTGCCAACATTGCTCCATTGACCTAGTTTGGATGGTTTGAGAGGAAAGGGTCAGTCATGGATGTGAGTGATCGATCAATGATCCAGGGGATTGATCCCTTACATTCCAATCCAAGGTGGTGACATCGATGGCTTTCTCAGAGTCTGTCATGCATTGATGATCCAAAACGATTGATGGTACGAGTGCTCCGGATGAGCGAGTGACATTGGAGAGATCCCAAATGCGAGCGGTACTATCACCACTTCCAGAGGCCAGTAACAACATCTTTGGATTCCATTCACAAATGAACACTTCATTCTTATGTCCCTCCAATATAATCACTTGATCATTCGATATCTCTTTCTTATCATTCTCTTTCTCCTTCTCCTTCTCCTTGTCCTTGTCTTTATCTTTGTCAATGTCCATGTCATTTCTCTCCTTTGTCTTTGTCCTCTCCTTCTCCTTGTCCTTGTCTCTGTCCTTGTCCTTGTCTTTAGATCTCTCTTTGTCCTTGTCCTTGTCCTTCTCTGGATGTGATGTGATGTATTAGTCAGTCAATCAATCTTGAGATGAGCGCGAAGAGTCCAACCTGGGCATGCCCAGCCAGGTCCACGCCTTCTCACTCACACACTCACGCGCAATGAGATACATACTGCTATCCCTCATCTTTACATCATTGTCCTTGCTCTTGTTCTTCTCTTGTACCTTGTCCTTGTTCTTGTGTCTGTCTCTATCTCTATCTTTATCTCTATCCTTCTCTCGCTCTTTATGTTTGTCATTCTCTCTCTCTCTCTCCTTCTTTGAGGCTGGCACCACCAGCACTTTACTACAGACATGTTGTAATACTAGAGAGAAAGACTCTGTGCATTGTGACTCTGAGCCATCGTCCATCAAATGTGTCTCGACCTGTGTGTATTGTAATCCTTTCTGAAGGTATGTGACCAACTTGCCATGAGGTAGCTCCTCTGCCAGTTGAGCAATACTAGATCTTGCCACATTACTCTCATTAAAGAATGCGAATGCTGCATGATTATATCCAGACTCTTGCAAGTATTTATATACCAATAAGTTGACTTCGTCACTTGTTATACTCATTATATTGATTTGATATGATTGTATGTTTGATAAAGTTGTTTGATTGATTGATTGTATGATTGATTGATTGATTGTATTATTGATGCACTGCTACCGCCGCCGTTGCCGTTGCTGCTGCTAATGCTGCTACATGTATCTATGTTGTAGATGTAGTTGTAGTATCTGTACGCCCCTTCAGGGTTCAATGATTGATTGAATGAGCAAATGAAAGTGTGGCGCCAAAAATGAAGATTGTCTCACTTTTATTAACTTTTTGGTGAAGTTGATTGATTGATTGATTGATTGGTTGGTTGTGTTTGATTGATGGAGTGGCTGGATGGATGGATGGAGTGATGAATGAATACGACACTATTGTTGTGTTGTTTGTGTGCTTATTGTTGAGGCAGAGGGTACCATGGCCAACTACTTTCCCCAGAGATCTTCTGATACTGCTTAGTCGTTGGATTATGGAACACTCACTTTACCAACTCAGTGTCTCTGGGAAATACTTCTTGATCAAGGATTGATAGTATGGACGAAGTTTCTCAACATCGACTGGCTCAGCATCCTTGGAGTATAGGTCAAACTAAAGTTGATTGATTGATTGATTGAACGAGTGAGTGGATTGAAGTATTGATTGAATGATTGAGTGATGGAGGAAGTACTTACCATGTTAAAGTCTTTGACCCATTTTAACATGGACTCATCTTTGGCGTTGGTAATATGTTTGTACTGGCCTTGTTTATGCCATGGATAGAATGAGTGGAATCGGATGATGTATAATGCCTCCTCTGGCAACGTTGCTTTGTTTCCAAGGCATACTTGATACAAGTATTCATCATGACCCCAACTCATAACAACATTCTCCAATCCACAATTACGTTCATATACTCCACACTCTGTATTATACTTTGGATTATCATTATCTGGATTATCCTTAAAGTATTCATAGAATATATTGCTCTCTAAATTGATTGATTGAGTCAGTACATTATAGTGGAATTATTCCACCGGGTGGATGAATCAAACATACCATCGAATCTACAACCAAGAGGGAATGTATCACCGACTACAGCCCATTGTGGTTGGTTTTGGAACTTGTCGGTGAGTAGGATCTTGCCGAGGTCGTGGATGAAGCCGGTGAGATGGAACCAGTCGTACTTCTCACCGGGGTACACCTTGCGTATGGCCTCAGCCGTCTGCATTAGATGATTGATTTGTGGTATGTCCGAGTCGGGGTCCGACTCATCGACGATCGTATTCAATAGTTCGGCCGCCTCCCATATCGACATTTGGACACCAGATGACAATGCCTTGTAATGTGCCAACTTCTCAGAGGCATACTCAAAAGTCTGCAGCGTATGACTATTCTTATAAGCTCTTGACACTGTATCCTGTAGATGACTATTCTCATAATTTCTAAAGTCCTCCACATCCTTTGTCGGTAAGAACGATGGTTTATTCTCTTCGTTCTGTATCATTATTAATATTTGTTCTTTGTTTTTGTTCGTTATTGTTTAATTGATTAATATTAATATTACTTAAGTATTATTATTATTATTATTACAAGTATTATTTGTATGTTTGAGTATAAGTTTGGGAGTTGAAGTGAAATTAGTGAGGTTGAAAGGAAGTTGAATTGGTTACGTTCACACCACATAGTTGTTTGATCATTAATTCATTCATTCATTCATACACACTCTCTCCCCAACTAACTAACCTACCACACACTAAACAATAGATTACACTTCAACAACAGGCCCCGACAACGATTGTCGTACAACTACGGCCAATATATCTTGAGTGAAAAATCTGTTTAACCAGGGAGACATCCCCAAAAAGTGTGGAGTCATGCCCAGTCAAAAATAGTAATATTAAACAATCAATCATTATCAAGTCTTCATAATTATGTTTTAAAGAATGATCAACAACAAATAAGAATTGAGGCAATGCAATTGTATTATTGGGAGTTTGAATGATGCATGATTGATTGTAGTGTGTGTGTGTGTGGCTTGGTGGAGAAAGAAGTGTGTGGACCCCATCACATCAACACACAAACAAATAAAGATGGCGGTGGATGGAATAGAGATAATAACGGCTAACCAAGTGTGTTTTGAGTGTGTATGTGTGTTTGCGATCCAAAGGGTGTACGATTGTACAATCGTTCGAGATTGGTTGGTGCAGAGTCCAAACGCCACAGTCACATTCATCCTTTCTACCTTCTGTGCCCTCTCCCTAATCGGTGTTTGTTGTTTATTATTGTAGTTGCTCAATCACCTGATCAGTGTGATCCTGATCGTGTTGTTGAGGCCTGCCCGTACTCAAGCCCAAACCCATCAATCCATTCTTTCATTCATTCTTTCAACCAATCAATCAATCAATCAGTCAATCAAACAAACTACCAGACTAATAAATAATAATTTATAATTATACGTCATCATCATGGGCAAATCATTGAGTAAGGCCAAGTCCTCATCATCTCCATCATCATCAAAGAATAAGAATAAGGAGTCAACAAAGAATAGTTCATTAAACAGAGGCAATAGTGGCAACAATAATACAGGTGTTGTTGGTGTGACAAAGGGATCGAATGAGGCGAGCAAGGCAACAGTCGATGTGAACAACACCAAGTCAACAACAACAACAAATGTTGTGTCAGACCATCCCACCGCACAACCTCAACCTACAACAATCAGTATCACATCATCATCTTCATCATCAACAATCAACAACAACAACAATGTACATGTTCAGCCGCCACAACCACAGAGTACATCATCATCGTCAGCGACACCAGTGAATAATAATACACCTCGTAATACTCAGACTGATCAGAGTAGCAGTGTGACGACGGACGATGAGGATGATGAGGGACCAGAGGAGATCATATTCTCAAAGACAAAGCAGACGGTCACCAAGGACGACTTTGAGTTGATGCACGTCATTGGCAAGGGCAGCTTTGGCAAGGTGATGCAGGTGCGCAAGAAGGACGACAACAAGATCTTTGCGATGAAGGTGCTGCGAAAGGAGGCCATCATCGCGCGCAAGCAGGTCACTCATACCAAGTCCGAGAAGACCATCCTGCAGGCCATCTCACATCCATTCATCGTCAATCTGCACTACGCCTTCCAGACCAAGGACAAGCTGTACATGGTTCTGGACTATGTCAATGGCGGCGAGTTGTTCTTCCATCTGAAGCGCGAGGGTCGTTTCTCCGAGCCGCGCGTCAAGTTGTACGCGGCCGAGATAGTGTCGGCGCTGGCACACCTCCACAAGCAAGACATTGTCTACAGGGACTTGAAGCCAGAGAACATTCTACTCGACTCTGAGGGACATATATGCATCACAGACTTTGGACTGTCCAAGAAGATCGAGACGACCGATGGAACATTCACATTCTGTGGCACTCCCGAGTACCTCGCTCCCGAAGTACTCAATGGACATGGTCACGGATGTGCCGTCGACTGGTGGAGCTTAGGTACACTCCTTTATGAGATGTTGACTGGTCTGGTAAGTGTTTGCCTTCACTCAATCACACTTGGAATCATTCCAATCACTCACTAACCAACTCAATCAAATCACTCCTGGAATCATCCCAATCACTCAATCAATCAATGTAGCCTCCATTCTATTCACAGAATATATCGATGATGTATCAGAAGATATTGAATGGCGAGTTGAAGATACCAAGTTATATATCTCCGGAAGCTAAATCATTCCTGGAGAGTCTGTTGACAAGGGATGTTGATAGAAGATTGGGATCAAATGGAGGAGGCGAAGTGATGAATCATCCATGGTTCAAGAGTATTAATTGGGAGATGCTCGATCGCAAGGAGATTGAAGTGCACTTCAAGCCCAAGGTCAAGTCAGAGGGTGACATCAGTCAGATCGATCCATTGTTCACTCAAGAGCGGCCACTGGACAGCATGGTGGAGACATCAGCATTGACCGATGCCATGAGCAAAGACAACAGTTTTGAAGGCTTCACATATGTGGCCGACTCTGTTTTGAAAGCCTAGGCATGGCATAGGACTTGGAGTTGGAGTTGGAGGGAGTGGTCATGAGTGGATGACGTAGTTCATTCGCCATCATCATGTGGAAATAACAACTTTGTATTATATTATTACAACCTGGATTGTCGGCATGGAGGTCTCTTTCTCTTTCTCACGCTCCCATCACATGTTCTACATCTAACAAATAGTAGATGACAATGGCAACGTTGTGGCTGACTATCACCTCACACTCACACTCATACACATCAACTTCCAACTTCCACATCACACTTTCATTCGCCACACATACACCCATCACGTGCCTTCATCAATTTGTGTGAGTGAGGGAATAGAGTTATAAATATAACATTGTGTCGGGCGATGGTGTTTGATGTGGAGGGAGTACCAATGCACAGGCATCATCCGAATCGATGATGTTTGATTGATATTACGAAGGTGTAGCAACTAAACTCAACAAATATTTATATGTGTTGTTGATCAACCAAGCATACCCTTGCCAAGTATGTTAATATTCTCAACAGACATACACTGAGATGGTGTATGGTTCATTGGAATTGCAATCGCCTACCATTGGCAATAATAATAATATTATTGATGTTGTTTTGATTGATGGTGATGGTAGTGGCTAGTATATTTAGGATGTGTCCAACAAGAACCGGCAACCAATAATCATACAATCAACAATACACACACCTTTTACATTCGCGCTTTAGAGTCCACTCGCATTCCACATCTAATAAATGAATAATGGATGATGATGATCATTGATTGATTGATGGATTTGATTGAGTGAGTGGAGCACTCTCCGTATTCAGGATGTCCCTCCCCTCTCCCATTCTCCCAGTGCCATCCCATTCCTTTCCTTAATAATCGAAACCAAATCAATCAATCAATTAAACTATTTATAATATAAAGAGATAGAGATTTGATTGAGTCTCACTTAAATAATAATACATATTATATAATAATTAAGTTATTATCCATGCATTCCGCCAACGATAGAGAAGATATGATTACAAAGCCGGACGATGGAGCATCTGTGGCCTCTGGAAAACACCAAAGGCTGAGTTGTTGGCAATCCGGTTGGTTCTATTTCAAGATATCAATGTATGTTTGATTGTTTGATTGATTGTTTGAGTGAAAGCCACTCACTGATAATTTACAATCACTCTTTGACAGTTGGTTCTTTGGATCAAGTGTTGTACTTGGTGCCATGACATCTATAGTGTGGCCATACCAATTGGTCACATGTTTTGGAGCAGAGAGAAAGGAATATTGGAATGGAGTGATTCCTATATCAGGTGTGTTTATCAACTTCATAATGACAACGGTCTCAGGATATATGAGCGATCATATTAGGACAAAATTCGGAAAGAGGCGACCATTCCTTCTGGCTGGCACCATAATAATGATCGCCTTCCTCTTTGGTCTGTCATCCTACAATGACTCCAATGCGACAATCTCTGGATTCATACTCATGGAGGTTGGTTTCTACTTTGGACAAGGTGTGGCTGCCGGTGCATTCTCTGGAATCATTCCAGACCTCGTGCACCTCAGCCAGACGGGAATGGCCAGTGGCTGGCTGGGAGTGATGTGGTCGCTCGGCACATTGATCGGAGCGATTGGTGGCGGAGTACTCGTACAGGGCACGACAGAGGATGCCATCTACATCTACTGCTACGGCTTTGTCATTGCGCTGTTGGCCATCTCCACGATCATCGCGCTAGTCTCCCTCCACGAGGACAAATGTGAAGACTTCCACTTTGATGGCAGCGTGACTGGATTCTTCCGCTCACTCTACCTGCCGTCGCACACCTACTACAACTTCTACTGGATCATCTTGACGCGATTCTTCAATACGATGGGCTGCCACATGATCATCAGCTTCTTGTTCTACTTTGCCATGGACGTTGTGGGCCAGAAAGAGCTGATCGTGTCGTCCATCATCTTGGTCACGCTGATCCTCTGTTCGATCCCATCATCGATCGTCGGTGGTCTGATAGCCGATCGTTACAACATCACCAAGGGCATGGTGTACGCATCGTCTTGCATCCAGTTTGTTGCCGTGGCATGTATGATCGCGCTGTCATTTGGACCGTCATTCGTCGGATTGTTGGTGGTCGTCGGCTTCTTTGGCATAGGCTACGGATGCTATCAGTGCGTAGACTGGGCATTGGCACTGCGCGTGTTGCCGGGCCACACCATTGCCAAGGACATGGGCATCTGGCACGTATCATTCAATGCTCCAATGGTATTTGCACCATTCATAACGGCCAACATCTTGGCATACATGAAGCTGTCACATTACACGTACAACCAATCATATGCCGTTGTGTTTGGTGTGGCATCCATCTGGTTCATACTTGCCACTGCATTCATATATCCTTTGAAGGACACCAGTGTCGACAAGAACAACAACTGTTGTCTAAAGAACAGTCCAAGCAATAGCAGTAGCAATGGTGATCTGGAAGAGATCCAAATGAAGTCGATCTCAACCAATACTGCAGAGTAGATATAATTATACAGTAATATATTATATATTTGTACAAATACAAAGGTTGATTCATTTTTGATGGACTTGAGTGATGAAGTTGACAGGTTTTGATCAAAGTAGATATTTATTGTCCTTCACTGATCCAATTCAAATTGAAGAGATAGATTTATAATAATGATCGAACAAACTACACTACTACAACATAATATATTGAGGAATATAGTGGACCACCTAGGTTCTAGAACCGAGTTGTTTGGATCACTTGACATAATGTCATTGAGTCTAACATGTAAGAGATTGTTCATTCTACTTAGCAACATGACTCCAATCAACATCATGTTGAAAGGAATACATCATCGCAACAATAACAACAATAACATCAACAACAATAACAATAACTTATCAAAGTTTGTTATATCATCTTTAAAGAAGATAATGTTTGTTGATTCATTCAATCAAACGATAACACCTGGTTGTCTGCCTCAGACGATCCACACGCTCAAGTTTGGCAAAGACTTTAACAAGCCGATCATACCAGGGTCACTGCCAGAGTCGTTGGTCGATCTTACCTTTGGGGACGACTTCAACCAGTCACTTCAGTGGCCACCACCTCCATCATCACCAGCACCAACAGCTGCATCAGGTCTAAGTACATTATTGTCGTTTGGTGTTAAGCGATCTTCTTCACCTGCACCTGCATCAGTGCCATCGCCATCACTACCACCATCAATCATTAGGTTGAAGTTTGGTTCAAGTTACAACATGCCCGTAGAGGCGTGCGATGACCGCGGTAATGTAACCGGCACACTGCTCCCTCAGTCGCTCAACCAGTTGCACTTTGGCACTGGCTTTGTCCAGCCTCTGCCAGCCAACTCGCTTCCCATGTCGCTCGAGGTACTCAGATTCCAAATCTGGTTCACTCAACCGTGCATGGCTGCTGTGACACAACTACAATCACTCAAAGTACTTCTATTCTCATCGCTTCCCATCAATGACAGACACCCGTCACGACCCTATCACAGAGGTGACGACGATGCCGCAGCCGAAAGACATACATTCCCCTCATCGCTCATCAGTTTATACATCTCACACAATGACTTTAGCGACCTGGTATTACCTTCCTCGTTAAGATTGTTGATCTTGGCCGACCTTAAGACAAACATCGTCCCAGGGATACTCCCGCCATCACTCACAAAACTCATGCTAATCAACTTTAACCATTCTATTAAGCCTAACTCTCTCCCCGATCGCCTCAGGACCTTGAGCCTTGGTAAGACATTCTGTCGACCTCTGGCCCTGGGCTCACTGCCTTCATCGATCACATCGTTGGAATTGGGACATGCATTTAGGCAATGGATTGAACCCGGTATATTGCCAGCATCACTTACTGAACTCAGCCTAAGAGGGCTTAGCCAGGAGCAGGAGGAGAACGTCGTGCGTGGACTCTCGCTGCCCGGCTCAATCACCTCACTCTATCTATCATCATTCAATCTACCAATCAAACATGGGGAGCTTCCGGCCAAACTCCAAAAGCTCTATTTTGGAAATAATTATGATCACTCAATCATACCTGGAATCCTTCCACAGTCGATCACTTCAATCATATTTGGCAACTGTTATAACAAACCAATCACACCTGGAACCCTACCGCAATCCCTAAAGTCGTTGAGGTTTTGCGAGATGTTTGACCAAGTGATTGAGCCCGGCGCGCTGCCCGACTCGCTGGAAAGTCTTGAATTTGGAGCGCACTTTAATCAAGTCATCCGGCCGGGTGTCCTACCACCAAACCTCACAATGTTGATACTTGGCAGTGAGTTTAGACAACCATTCACACCTGCAACCTTCCCGCCATCACTCACTATATTCAAGTGCTCGATGCGTCGGCTCAGCTCGGAGCGGCTCCCCAAGAGCATCACCCGACTGTACATGGACGGCACTCTGATCCACAGATCGCCCCAGCACCTGCCCAACCTCAAGCATCTCAAGGTGTCCATTTACAACTTCAAAAAAAAAGAGGACATTTGCGATGATATCATTGTGGACAGTGTGGATATCAGATATTTACAATTTCCTATCAAGGAATTGAAACATCTTAGAGTTACCAAACATGTGTCCACATTATACTTGGGACAATTCTCTTCAACAACGGTGGTCATGGATAACCATTACCTTTCCAAAATGGTTACACAAGTATTTCCCAATGTTAATAATTTCCTAATTGAGCGATCAACACATCAATGTCGATGTCTACTTCGGAGAATAGATCGATCATTAGCCATATTGATGGAGTTTAAATCGGGTGGAGAATACATCAATATAATAAAATTGTAAACTTCTCCTCCAACTCACGAATGATTGATTGATCAAGAGTGTAACTTAACTGAAGTTGGAATAATGAACGGAACTTCAAAGTTTGTGAATGAATTTATCTTTTATTTTATTTTTTGAGGATGCTGTGAGGTCTCGGGCGAGTCTGTTCCCTTCCCCTCTCCCACTCTCACCCGTCGCATCCCACGCGAGCATTGACATGTATCCTTAAGACATATCTTACATCCCTTTCACCTTGACACAGTTACACAGCGCATACAACAGCAACCATGGTTGGTATCGATACACGATTGGATTGGATTGGCGATGCGATATGAATGAGCGAATGAAGGATGAACAGAATGAAAATGAATGAAGGAATGAATGATACATGATTGTTGGATGGATGATCACAGACAAGACAGAGAACAACAGACAGGATAACCTAAGTTGGATTGTATCTAACATTATGGATATCAAACAAACAACACAATAATAGGGTCGTGTTAGAACCAAGACAGTCAAAAGAGCCTCGAAGCTTCTCATTGAGAAGTACTACCCAAAGCTCACCAACGACTTTGACACCAACAAGCGCACTTGTGATGAGGTCGCCACTATCGCCTCCAAGAGATTGAGAAACAAGATCGCTGGTTTCGTCACTCACTTGATGAGACGTATTGAGCGTGGACCAGTCCGCGGAATCTCCTACAAGCTGCAGGAGGAGGAGAGAGAGAGACGTGACAACTACGTCCCAACCACCTCTGCCATCAAGACCGACAAGATCTACGTTGATGAGGACGCTTACGAGATGCTTAAGTCCACTCTTGGCAACTTCCCATCTATGACCCGTATGTTTCATTCATTCACCTTCATTCCAGACCAGATTGATCACATAACTAACATCAATCACTCATTCAATCAATCAATCTATCATTCAATATTTACAGAAGTTGTTGTTGAACGTTCAAACAAGAAGTCAAACCGTGGTGGCGACCGTCCACACCGTGGAGGTTTCAAGAAGAGAGCCGCACCAGCCAAGTAAATGATCATTGGTGTTGTCCAATCTTCCCCTTTTTACATAGTATTCGACACATGTCATTATCATTCATTCGTTCATTCATCCATTCATTCCAGGTGGAGCAGCATATACTACAGGGTCTTTGACGAGGTTCCGAGTCCAATGACCACAATAATTGATGGTTGTCCCATCGCGTGACTGAATGGCATAGTACCGCCCTTAAATTTGAATTTGAATTATCCGTTGTACCGGTCAAAATGGTTGGAAACTCATGGTACCAATCATGTGTCATCATTATAATTGTGTCACATCCATATTGAGTTAATACCATCCTTTCATCCATCCATCCAGTCATTGTGGAGGAATAAAGGTTGTGATTATTATTCCAACAAACCAGATTTTTCATCAATTTTGATGTGTGTGATGATCATTCTCTCTTTTGACCTAAGACAGCTGCAGCTCGGAAGTTATAACTATCTACGATCAAACACATTGCTAGCAATAACACAACACATTGTAATAATAGATAGACAGAGATATATGTATATGTATAACAATCAAATAACAAACAAACAAACAAATAAATAAATAATAAATAGAAGTGTGTATAGTAAGATAGAGAGAGATAGATAGAGATAGATATATAGATAGAGATAAGATGACCACGACGATACCTTCACAGGTACAACAAGGACAACAGTCTATTGGTGGTGGTGGTGCACTATATCCAAACATTGGTGTTAGCAGTGGCAATGTCAACAACAACAATAACAACAATGCATTGTACAAGGATATAAGACTGTCGATACAGGCATGGGTCACACCATCAGTGCTCGTGATCACCTCACCATCCGTCACCAAGACCTTCCAAAAGCTATCAGCTCACAGCGGCAACCTCTTCACTGATATCCTACAACAGTACATCACAGGTCACAGGAAAGGTATGTTTGATTGAGTCTGGCTGGGCTCACATTGTTCATTCACTCATTCATTCATCTTGATCAATCAATGTAGTTCCTGTTAGAGTTGGAGAGTCATATTATGAGCTCAATGACTTTAAGGTCAACTTCATTACATTGCAACATCTTGAACCTGCGAGCTACACTCAAACATTGTTGGACACATCATCTTCAATCGACTCAATAGCAACAGATGAATACTGTCAGAACTTTAAGATCAGGACCAAACAAGACGTACCATACTTCCACAAAGGTAAGCTAGCTTACCTTGAGCCAATGTCACATGACCCTCATCCATTCATTACTCACACGTATCGTATCCATCACATGTAGTATGCCCTGAACCAACACCTTGGTACGAGAAGTATCGTCATCATTATATGCGAGCATGTCACAACCCAGAGATAGAGACGTTCTCTCATCCATTGGCGGTGCTTGTGGTTGCATCATCAGAGGACTCCAACCCGATTGGTTTGTTGGTCAAGATGTTTGACGCGGCAAAGCCACCAGCAATACTGCAACAGTTCAACGCTGATTCTAATGTACCCAAGTTATACGTATTGGTACATCCAGAGAACTCGGCCACCGAGTCTGAGAAGCGTCTGTCCGAGATGAAGAGCACATTCGGACCGGACAACAGCTATCTGATGCGCATCTCCACCAAGGAGGACGACGGCGGTCTCACATACGACCCATCCACCGCCGCCTCCAGTCCCGTGCACAGCATCGTCACTGATCTCTTCCAGAAACATCTACCTCAATTCATTGGCAAGTCAATCCAAGAGCTAAGCGAGACGGTATGCGCGCCACACTCAATCAATCACGCGACACACTCACTCACAATCAATCAATCACTCAATCAATCAATCATATTATAGATCGTGGCCAACAAGAAGAGCTTCTTCTCAAAGATGAAGGTGTCATTGAGGATTGGATATAAGAAGAATGAGAAGGAGGGTGAGGATGCGTCCTCTTCAGTGTCGATGGAGCTGTGTCTAAGACGTCTGTCAGACTTGTACTTCCTGCTTCAAGACTATGAGAACGCCCTCGCCAACTACAAGACACTACTCAAGGAGTACAGCAGCGAGAAGTCTCCCAACTACTATGCCGCCACCTATGTAAGTACCCTCTGCCGTCGTGTCCCTCGCAGGGCGCATCAATGCTGACCTCTCCCTACCTTACCTCACTCTCGACAACAACAGGAGATGATTGGAATGTGTAATTTTATGCTTAACAAGGACACGGACACTCAGTTCGAGACGTCGATCAACAACTACTTGCGCGCTGGATTGAACGCAGCATCGGTCCGCGCTGCAATGATACAGGGCGAGGTGCTCAAGCGCAAATCACACTTCAAGCTGCTGGCGGACCTATTCAAATCGATTGCTGAGCGCGAGATTGATCCATTCTGCGCAGCCGTGCTGCTGGAGCAGGCCGGCTTCTGTCTGTTGCAGTCACCCGCGCCCTCATTCCGCAAGGCCTGCATGCGTTTGGTGCTAGCGGGCGACCGCTACGCCGAGGCGTCCAAGCGCAAGCATGCACTGCGCTGCTACAGCTTTGCCTACGGCGCGTACGAAGGTCGCGACTGGAACTTCATCGAGGATCATCTGCATCTGGCGTTGGTGCGCTACTCATTCTTCCAGGGCCACACGAGCGACTCGATCCTCTTTGTCAACAAGCTGTTGGAGAAGAACTGTCAGTCGTTCCAGAGCCAGAACTCAATCATTCGCGAGTTCCTCTTCATCTCCAAGTCGACGACAAAGGACAACTACATTGGCGAGCTGCCCATCCCCATTGTGCACAACGAGCGCACCACGGTCTTTTTGAGCGACTACTCGTCCGAGCTGAACCAGCAGGTTTGGCAAGAGATGGAGGAGGCCTTCAAGAAGGAGGCAGCCATCATTACCAAGCCTGTATTGCAAGGCTTTGATCTGTGGCGCAGAGATCAATTCTTTGAGCAGGAGAAAGAGCGAACGATCGTGGTCGAGGAGGCAATCACCGTTGAGGCCGAGATCAAGAACCCCCTGCAGGTGCCACTGCAGTTCAATCGCGCGCATCTTGTCGCCATATTCAAGGATGGCGAGAATGGACAGGAGGAGTCAAACATGTCGCCTCTGGACGATGAGACACTGGCCAAGATGGATCAGGGTGTCACACCCTTCAAGGTCGAGCACTTTGATGTACTGCTGGGTCCAAGCGAGACCAAGAAGCTCACACTCTCCATCGTGCCTCTGCGCCAAGGTCAGCTCGTGATCAAGGGCATAGGTCTATGCATGTGCGGCTCAGTCTGGGGCAAGAGAGAGTTCAAACTCAAGCAAAAGAGATTGAATAAGTATGTACCTTACAAACTCACTCATTCATTCATTCACATTCAAGTCATTCTAACATCACTGCCCACCTACCACCAGGACAAAGGCACAGAGAGAGACTGTATCATATGAACCTAATCTCAGTCTGACATTCAAGGTCACATCGCCAATGCCCAGACTAGAGTCACAGTTTATCGAGTTCCCCTCGTCAATCTGTCACGGCGAGATGAAGCAGGCCAAGTTGCAACTCAAGAACTGCAGCACAAAGATGGGTCTGAAGAACGTACGCATCAGACTGAGTCATCCAACACTCGTCTGCTTTGGTAGCAACAACGATGGTAAGAGGGGATCATCCCAACAACAACATGAACACTCACAAGCCATTCACTAACACATCAATAGACGCAAGCATCTTGAACTCATTGGACTCATCCATCCCATTGAACATTGAGTTGCCACCAGGCGCAACAGTCACAGTGCCACTGTGGGTCAGGGGATTGGTCGTTGGACGTTATACATTGAGATGCCTCGTGTACTACGAGTCCGAGGCCGGTAACAGTGAGCTGAAGTACCGTCTCGCAAGGTGTCAGACGGACTTTGACGTCAAGCCATCGCTCAGGATCTCAACGTTCTGCCAGCAGAGCTCGACCAACATCAACTCCTACCTGATGGGTATTGAGATTGACAACCCAATCATTGGTGGCGGTGGCGACATATTCTATCTGAAGCAGATCTCCTCGTTGTCCAAACAATGGAAGATCGTACCACTATCCTACCACGACGACGTGCCCAATGGATCAATCCTCACTCTTCACCCTGGCCAGTTCACCAATCTCTTCTTTGGCATTCTCCCATCATCCGTTGATGATAGACAGGCCACGGCCACAGCAACAACAACTGCAATGGTCGCGCCAGGCAAACAACCACAACAGCAACAGCAACAACAACAACACCAGCAGTTGACAATCACAAACATCTCGTTCGATAAGAATGAGCCAATGTACGATTCATCATCATTCCCTGTATTCCAGTTCCTCGAGTACGAGAAGATGTCACATGAATCTGCGCAGTCCAACGCAGCAAAGTTGGGCCAGTCGGCTAGCATCTCGGCCAATCCAAGAGACTCCCTAAAGTCACCGATATCCAGCGATTTCCTTGTTGGCGAGCATCAGAACCTGCTCGACATGATGCTGTTCTGGGAGTCGACGCCGCAGGCCACCAAGTCTCAGATGCTGCTCAAACAGGTGTCCAACCGCATGGGTGTGCTTAACGCCACGGCCATCTCCTTCCTGCCAACGCATCACAACGACTCATTGCTCGCGACACCATGGGGCTCGTGGCGCAACACCACATCACCAACTGGCAAAATCCAGTCCTACGTCGATCCCTCTCTGCGCTTCCAGGCGCCACTTCGCTACCAGTTGCAGTCGCCACTGGCCATCACACACAAGTTTGACCACGAGGCGATATGCACCGTGCCACTGCAGCTGCAGTTGTCCAACTGTTCAGCCTATCACCACTTACAGTTGTCGATAGAGACCATCCTGCCACACGAGAACCTGGACGCTGTTAGCCAGCTCACTTCCCAGTACTTCTGGACAGGAATCACTCGGTACAACATCCAGCTGGCGCCACTAAAGAGTGTGGAGCTACCTTTGCATGTATGTTTCCTACGCGCTGGCACCTACAACGTCAACCGTTTCAAGATCAATGTCAAACTGGACAACAGTGGCGAGTTCTCCAAGGATATTTTCCCCAACGTCCAACATCTGATCAATGTTGAGGATGCTGCTGCCAACTCTTAATAATGAACCTGCCTGTGAAATAAACCTTAAATTATCTATCTACCTCTCTCTCATCGCTCAATTATCCAGCCAGTTACAACTATTATCCATATCTTTCACATCAGATCAGACATCTTGAATAGCAGCCTTGATGGCCTGTAAGTGACAAGGAAATTGCCACAATCCTGATTCCATCACTCAACCACCCAACCAATCATGGCGAGGAAAGTGTATATGCTTGTATTGAAAATAGTAGTTGTATTGAATGAATGTATTATATGTATGTTTGTTGGACTACCATACATGCAAGCTTATTTCTTTCTAAAGCATACTCTCTTGGCACCATTTACAATATTCTCGACCTGGACCATTGCAGCATCCTCCAAGTTCTTGGCATATGGCATTGGAAGGTCAGCACCACAGATTCTCTCGATTGGTGCATCCAAGTAATCAAAAGCATCTGGAATGACGTAAAGTGTTGTTGTTGTTAGTTGATGTGGACTCTGGAACTATTCCAACTGATCATCCAATTTGTTTGTAACTTACTCTCAACCATTTGGGCGGCAATCTCAGCACCAATACCAGATTGAGGCCATCCTTCCTCGACGGTGACCATTCTGTTGGTCTTCATGATGGACTTGACGAGAGTCTCGACATCCAGTGGACGGACTGAACGGAGGTTGATGACCTCAGCGTTGATGCCCTCCTTGGCAAGTTGCTCGGCAGCGTCCATGCACAGAGAGACACCTCTTGAAAAACTGACGATGGTCACGTCTGTGCCCTGGCGCTCGACCTTGGCTTGACCGATTGGCAGCAAGAAGTCCTTGCCCTGGGCCTCTGGCGAGAGCATGAATTTGTAGTTGTAAAGCAGCTCAGACTCGAGACAGACCACTGGATTGTCATCACGAATGGCAGACTTCATCAGTCCTCTGTGATCCTCTGCGTTCCATGGAACGATGACCTTGCAGCCTGGGACACTGCTGTACCAGGCGGCAAAGCACTGTGAGTGTTGAGCACCGACACTGGTGGGTGGGCCGTTTGGACCTCTCCAGACGATGGAGTTGTACACCGTACCACCGGACATGTAGTGGGTCTTGGCCGATGAGTTGACGATGTGATCGATACCCTGCATGGCAAAGTTCCAGGTCATGAACTCGACGATTGGTCTGAGTCCGGCCATGGCGGCACCGACACCAACACCTGCGAATCCCATCTCTGTAATTGGTGTATCGATGATTCTCTTCTCTCCGTATTTATCGTACAGTCCCTTTGAGATCTTGTAGGCACCGTTGTACTTGGCAACCTCCTCGCCCATCAAGAACACACGTGGGTCTCTCTCAATCTCCTCGTCCAATGCACTATTGATAGCATCACGAACTGTAACCTGTTGTTTGTTTGTTGTTGATTGTCGCAGTAAGTCATATGTCAGTCATCTGTATATCCAAGCTATCCTGTATGTATGTATATTGATTGAAACGATCATGTTACTTCCTTGGGTGCCAGGGTGGAGAGTGTACGAACAGACATCTTTGATGCCTGCTTGAACATCAATGGTGATGATGTTCTCTTCAAGAAGTTGGTGATCATCATCTTTTAGAGTATGTATGTAAGTGGTATGTAAGTATAACAAGGTGTAATGAATGAATGAATGAGATTGAATGGTTGTTTTAGAATCAATTGAGTCGTCACTTGCACGCAATAGTGTGTTAGTGCGATTTAAAGAGAGAGAGAAGTGATGATCATTCATTTTGTCAAAGATTGTTGTCCCTTTGGGTCCCACTCATACAAAATTGAAAAAAAATATTATTGAGACCATCAGATATTGTGTGTGAATGAAAAAAAGACGACTAATCGTTTATCAATCCCATCTTAAGTTTGAGTGTCTTGAAGTAAGAGTATGTATCCAGTTGTCAAGATCATGAAAGGATGAACGGATGGAAGGACGGATGGTCATGGAGACGAGTTGCGTCTCTCTCTTTGTGCGATCGCTTGATTAAGCTCGTTCAGGTTCTTGAAGTTGACATAGAGGAAGTCGTCGGCAATTACTTCTTTGGTTGTTGGAGGAGGAGGTAGTTGGCCTCCCCCTTCGCCAACATCTCGGTTTGTTTCTATTGTACATGTTGTTGTTGTCGTCGTAGTTGATGTCATTGCGTCTGCATCTGGTGCAGTTGTAGATGTTGTTGTTTGTGATGTCGATGGTGATGATAAAGTGTCGGTCGTTGATGTTGAGTTTGTATTCATGTCAAGACTGTCCTTTGATTCCTTGACATCATAGACTTCTTGTCTCGCTATAATATTAAGTACAAGTAAGTATAACATGATCAACAAACAGGATAGACAGTAGCACAGGTGATGGATACTTACGATCAAAGAAACTGGTGTCCTCAGCATGATCAAGTCTCGGTGTGAAAGGTGATTGTTGTGATCGGATTGTGTCCCAGTTGATTCCTTTGAAGAATGGATGTGACTTGATCTCATCGATGCCATTGTGACCAAGTCGTGCAGTTGGATCGAGTGCCAACAACTTGTCGATGAGGTCGCGAGCATCGTCAGAAAGGATACCAGGCTCATCCGGCCATCTGATGTTGCGCTCCAGGATGTTGGTGCAGATGCAGTCCACCGTCTCTGCATTGAATGGCGCTATTCCAGTCAGCAATTCAAACAGCATGGCACCGACTGAGAACCAGTCCACCTCCTTGCCATGCTCTACTCCTCGAAGTATCTCTGGTGCAATGTAGTCTGGCGTGCCAACACAGCTGTACTTGCGAGCGTGTCTCGAAGATGTGGAGGTCTCTGACTTGTCGGCGCCAGTGGTCGAGGTGTGGCTGGGCTCAGCAATTTGGCCTTGTGAGTTGGTGCTTGGTAGGGATGCACGGACTCGGCGACGGATGACAGAGTGGCGGTCCTTGCCATCAAATCCACGGAAATAGATACGAGGCTTGACACCAATCTTGGAAAGACCGAAATCCGTCAGCTTGATGTGTCCATTGCGATCGATCAGGATGTTGTCTGGCTTGATATCACGATGGATGATTCCTTGTTTGTGCAGGTACTCCAAGGCCAGCACAGTCTCTGCAATTATCAGACGAGCAAGGTCCTCGTCCAACATGCTAAAGACTTGGAGAAGGGAGAAGCAGTCGCCGCCCTCGACATACTCCATCACCAGGTAGAAGTACTCATCAGTCTGGAATGAGTAGTACATCTTTACAACGTAGGGGTTACTGGTCTGTGCCAGGATGTTGCGCTCCACCTTGACATGGTCCACTTGGTTCTTCATGATCATGTCAGCCTTCTTCAATCGCTTGATGGCGTAGATATCGCCAGTGGTCTTCTTTCTCGCTAGAAAGACAGTGCCAAAGCCTCCACGAGTGATGGTCTTGATGCGATGGAAGTCCTCGATGGTGGGGATGCCCTTAACCAACTTGCCAGGTGCAGAGTCACGTCTTTGTCGTGGTGTGAGCTCTGGTGATTGAGACTCGCGTGATGGAAAGAGAGTGGGCGATGAGTTCATCACCTCCTCTGCCTTCTTGAGCACCTTGGTCTTCTCAAGGATGAGTGCTTCAATATCTTGTATCCATTTGTAGTTCTCGTCAAAGCATAGGTAAAGACGTCTCTTCAGCTTGAGTTGACTCAGAAGTGTTGATAGCTCCATTGTATCACACTCAACTGCGCGAATGGCAATATCCTTGACATCCTCCAGGAGTCTCTGATGATTGCTCAATGTGTTTGGTGTACTATCAGTGATCAATATCTTGGAAATCTATTCTCAATTATGTTAGTAATCAATCAGAGTGATGGACATTATCATCATGTTCAAAACTATATTTACCGTCATCAATTGATCATCAATGGTCATGGCCTTCATGTTCTCCTTGGCGGACAATACACAGACCTTGGAATGCTCTTCCAAAAGTGTAGATGATATCATCTCCTCACATATTCTACACATAACTGAACCAGTCTCGTATGGTCGCATTATAGGTAGATCGGAGAATGATCTAGCCATCTGATTAAAATAAATTTAGTTTGTAAGTAAGTTAATAGGTATTAATTAATTAATTAATTAAATATAACCTCATATCATACCTTTCTTTGAGGAGGGGACATCTTTGTAGAGTCTGCTTCATGCTTGGGAGGACAGAAGCTCTTGGATCGAATGAGTCCCTATAGTTTGATCAGACATTATTGTGTTAGGATTATGTATTCCGGAGAATGATTATTGATCATCAAATGGTGGGAAAGACTTACTCTTTTGGAGGGCGAATGGTCGTTCATGATCTGATGAGTGAATATGATGTATTGGTTAATATTATTATTATTTATCATCTCAATGATAACATGATAATTACTTACCTTATGTTCAATGACTCTTGGCTCAAGATGTGCTACTAGGTTATGAAGGAATGGTAATGGAGGTACCTTTTCGGCAGTTCCTTTTGGAAGAAGGCCATCATCATCCTTATTGATTGATTTACAAGTGTTGTTGTTGTTGAGGTGGCCTCCCTTCTCCATTGATGACAATAGAGCATGATTGTGAAGCTTTATAATATTGATGTTGTTGTTTGTAAATATAGTCATTAGTATCATTCATTCATTCAATCAATCATTAATTCAATTAGATTGTTGTCATTATTAAGTAGTACTACTTACGATATTTGTAATCCTCTTTGCAATTAGTGGAGAGGGCAGTCCATGATAAGATTGGGCTGCAATATTAATGGGCTCGTCAGCTCCATCCAACACCATGATATTATTATTTCTTGGAATAGTACATTGTTGTGTAATATGATAATCTTTATCTGTATGTTGTTGGTGTGTCAGAGAAGACAAGTCTAGATGTGTGACAAAGTTCTTCTTTCTAAGTTGGCTTCCAACTCCACTATTATTATTATTATTATTCATTGTTTGATTAATTGATTGCCTACTATTATTACAATTATCTATTATTATTATTACAACTTATATACAAAATATTTAAACTAACTAATATTAATGAATATGAATGGTAATGTAGATGTTGATTGGTATTAAACTGGTTAGTAAAGAGATGGAATAAGAGAATTGATATGCAAATGAATGATTGATTGATTGAATGATTGATTGAAGGCGGTAAAGTAGTGACTGGTGGATTGAGTGGTACCTACCTTTGAGAAAAGATGAAGTGTCGTCTTCGTGGTAAGGGGATCGCCCCCTATGAAACACACACTCTGTCTGATATGATGTCACTCAATAACAACCTAACCACCAGGCAATGAAAGCTTTGAAGGGCAATCGTCTGTTGTTTGTTAGTTTGTGTGTTTGTTTGATGTAGTTGGAGTGTGTTTCTATATGTGTGTGTGTACTGATTGATTGATTGATTGATTATCGTCTGTGTCTCCCTCCTTATTTTCTAATTAATTCCAACGCTGTAGTGTGTTACTATTACTGATGCTGTATCTCTGTATATATGTATTTATGTATGTGTGTATTGAACGAATCAATCAAATGTTAATTAAGAAAGTAGAATATGGTTGTTGTTATTACATTATACCAATGATGAATGAATGATTGTGTACCCTACTAACATGTACCAGTTTACAGTCGGTGTAGAATGATATTGGAAGGATGAATGGTCCTTCGCTCCCGACTCCACAACGTCATTGGTGGGCTGGTAAAGAGGGGGTTGTTGACAATGACTTCACACACACACACACTGAGACAAATACACACAAAGTAGTGAACCCTAGCCTTGCCCACCAACCACATACACACACAAACACATAAAGACATATTCACTCACATGATTGCCTTGCCATCGCACCACCCACACGCAGAAATGGTTACCATCGTAAGATTGATTGTTGTGACATGTCTACTTGTTGACACTCCAACACTCATCAGATGGTGTGAATCTGTCGGACTTGTTTCGAATTGATTGGATTGAAGCCCCGATCCTTGAGGCCCTGGGTCACAATCTCCCAATTTGGTCATGAAGGCCGCACCCATTAAGAAAGGTCGGCTCACCCACCTCCACTCACGGAACACCCACTCAACACACACTCACAGAAAGATCATGATCGAAGATTGATCTGTGTGGGCAGGGCAATAATAATGAAGAGTTGTTTCAAGCAATACTTGGTTCGATAGACTACCATTCATAGCCAGACGCTAAACCAAATGTACATTTGAATGAACTTAAAGATAGGTATGGTGGTTGGTTGGTTGACCAAAGGGCCGGTGGGGGGTCGGTTGGAGCTGGCTCAACCCAGACGCACCTCGCATCATCTCTCACCTGGTCGTTTGTCCTATTTTTTCGTTGGAATGTTACTGCGTTAATCATAAATCAATGGTATTCAATTAATCATTCTTTCTTTCATTAATTTCATTCATTCATTCATTCATTCCCAATCTAGGAACTAACTGAATGATTATGATCCATCATCCAGTCTCACCATAGACTGCTCCCGTCCACGTCCGCGCCCCCTCCATTATGTCCTTGACCATGTCCTTGACCATGTGCCCAATCGCTTCCCTCATCTCCCTCCTTTGTGATCGTTTACATATACGCCCAATCCATTTGCAAAGGAGCAAGCAACATAGAAACCTCTTCATTTATTTCCAATTTAGTATTACAACAATGACAGTGATGTTGTCAGTGGAACCTTTCTCGTAGGCATCTTGCACTAGAGCCTCGCTGATCTCGTCCGACGTCTTGCCTTGTTTGTGCAGTCGTTGGCACGTGCTGATTGCCTCGTCATACGTCACCTTGTCCCACAGACCATCACACGCCAGCACCAGATAGTGGTCAAGAGGCGTTAGGTCCACAACCTTGGTGAACGGCTCGCAAGTGACAAACTTCTTCTCGGCTTCCTTGTACTCTCGATCGCCAAACGACCGAGACACGGCCAGCGAGCCAAACAAACGGCCAAAGATGATCATTCCACCCATTTCAGTGATTCTCAACTTCTCCTTATCGTCGTTGGCCAAATGCTTGTAGCTCAGTAGTTGCGGCTCGTACACTGGCGACTTTGAAGACGAGCCCTCAGTCTGATGACCGAGTACACACTCAGAGTCTCCAACATTGGCAGTGAACAACTGTGAACCTATGATCATGCACACCATGGCAGTCGATCCACTCTTCTCACATAGCTTGATCACATGTCTATTGTTTGATTGATTGAATGATTGAGTTAGCATAATGGTACATGATCAATCGATCAATCAAATAATTAATAAATATACATACTTATCAGCAGCGTCAAAGCCATCCTTTAACGATTGCTCGTAGTTGCCATCTTTGAAGGCACTTGTTTCAACTATACACTTGTGGACTAGTGGCTCGAGGGCATGTGCTGTCTCCACTCCACTGTGACCATCGTAGACGGCAAAGTAGGAACAGACACCGCCGCCATCGGTTTGGGCCATGGCAGCCATGCTGTTCTCTGGGACCAACGAGCTGTCCATTGAATCGATGATGACGTGTGAGTCCTCCATGTTCTTCCTGCGACCCTGTATCGAATGTACACCTGATTGCAAGCTGTGAAGGCCCTTGCCCTTCTTCTTGGCCGATGCCTTTGAGACGGTCTTGCTCTTCTGCTCCCTCTGCTCTCTTTCCTTCTCTTTTTGCAACTCCTTCTCGCGCTCCTTCTCCTTCTGCAGCTCGCGCTCGCGTTCCTTCTCTTGTCGCAGTCTTTCCTTCTCACATTGCTTGGCGTGCTCCTTCTCAGCCTTCATGGCTTGCTTCTCAGCCTTCATGGCCTGCTTCTCGGCCAGTTTCTCAGCCTTCTTCTCCTGTGCCAGTTCCTTCTTGGTCTTGACTGGCGCAGTCGTGGGTAGTGACCTGGGTCTATCGGGATTGGCGGCCTTGTCCGCTTGGGCGTAGTAACTGCTGGGATCGGTGCTACTCGATAGGCCAGAGGCCAGGTGTGCTGGGTTCGTCATTGACTCGGTGTCACTAGTGTTCCTCGGACTATCCTTTGACTCTGAGTCGCCCAATCGCGGGCTATCCACTGATGACAGTCTAGGACTCTCCCCACTGACCGATGGAGTGGTACTTCCAGCATTCGAATCTCCATTGCCACCGACATGAGTGATCTCAATGTGTATTCTGTTTAGGTCGACCGGGGGCATCACAGGTGCCTCGGACGGTGTACCAGTGCTGCCATCGCCACTACTAACATTGGCCGCGGGCACTGTGGTTGGTGCTGGTTGCACCTCTGCTGGCGCGGTAAACAACGCCTGGTCGTCCAGCTGTGTGTCGGCCACAATACAATCAACAATATTCTCAAACTGACTCTGTGTATTATCTCGATCAAGTAGATTGATTGTGAATGTCCTATGATGTCTTCTCCTTTCGATCAACTATATTAGGGAGGAGGATGAGTGTTAGTCGCATGTGCTCCTCGGGTCTGCCTCTCAACATTGACTTGACTTACAGGCTTGGTGAATTTCTGGATGATGAAGTTGAGTGCCTTGTCTTGGTCGTCGCCATCGGTGTAGTCGGGGAAGCAGAGACTCAGGTCAAAGAGGCTGAGCTTGCGTGGGAATGAGTCGCAGATGTTGAACAGGAGATATATGGTGACAGAGCGGTCGATGTTGTTGGCCATTGACTCGAGGCTGGACAGCGCGTCCAGCAGACCGTTGTTGTGTTTATGTTGCGAGCAGTTCTGTGCGCTAAACTCCACCGATATGCTGTCCGATGGGTAGTACTCTCTGACGGGCACCACGTAGAACACGTAGTTCGGCATGTATGCTGCTATCGAGTTCCAGTCGCGTAACAACACATATTTGGTTGGCGCGCACACCAGCTCCATCTTGACGCGTCGGTGCGTCAAAGTCGACTCCTCAGGGAAGTCCACCTGCTCATATGCACTTATAATGTCAAGGGTCGTCGGTGTGAACTCTGGGCTGAACACTCTAAACATGTTGTCCATGTAACTATTATTGATGCGATTGATCGATGTGAGTGAGTGAGTGATCGAGTGATTGGATGAGGGACACTTACAACTTTGTTCTTCCAGGTGTCCTGAACTGTGGACAACATGAAGCGTATTCAAACATCTTCTGCATGCCTTGATCCTCCCAGAGACACTTGCAGTCGTAGCCAAGACGTAGTGGGAAGCGTGGTAGACGACTCTGAGCCAGCTCGATGGGCGTAGCAAGCACGCGCTTCAATCGTTCAGCATTCTCGCCAGAGAACGTGATGCCAAGTCGATCGGCATTCTCTATCAATCGCACCAGAGTGGCTATCGTATTGCCGTAGATCAATCGTTGAAAGTACTTTGGGTCGAGCAGTTTGATGCCGTACAGCAGATCCAACTGTCGTTGGAATGTTGTCTTGCCTGCCTCGGGCAGACCGACCAGCAACACATTGACGTCATGGTCATAGTCTGCGCCCTGATCAAAAGGGTTGCCTAAAGGTGTAGAAGCTGCCGAGTTTGATATTGGTGAGCCTGACAATGGTGAGTCTCCAGGTGATCCATTTCTCTTTGTCTTTGGCTTCAAGTTGTGAGCCAACCTGTGTAACATCTTCTTCCTCTATCTCTGTATCTATATCTATATATATCTCGTATGTTTGATTGTTTGATTGTTTGATTGTTTGATTGTTTGATTGATCAATCAGAGTATATATTGTATTGTTATCGAGTTTACTAAGTTGATCTAAATACACTCTATTGTACTTTAATGTATTAATTAAATAAATAAATATAAGTGATTGTATTGTATTATGTATTTGTTATCTATTTATGTATTCGTTATCTATCTACCTAACATTGCAACAATAGTTCGATTAACAATCAATCAAACAAATAAATAATAAATAATAAGTAAGTAACTAACTAACAGTGATGTAATAGATAAAGATAGTTATTGCCCATTAGCTTTGAAAGTAGTTTATATGAAATATTGATAAAGAGGGCCTCCCTCCACCTCCTTGTGAAAGGGAGCTTGAAAAGTGATTGTTGGTTGTGTGGTCCAGCTCAACTGTTTGTGTGGGTAGTTTGATTGATTGATTGATTGATCACAATACATGATCCATTAATACAATCCATCATAATGGACGTTTGAGGCAAGCAATCGACCTCTGATTCTCCAATTAGAGATGTTTGCCTCATGATGATGATGAAACTCTCTCTTTACGACTGTTTGAATACCAATATGTCAATGATAATTGTGACATTCAATGTATAGAGGCCATATTCTGACACAACTCAGTAGTGTACAGTTCATTGACATGTCATGGTGATTTAGTAATGTCCCAATCGACAACCTTCAGATCCTTCTGTATTCTGGTTCAGCAATCCTGACATTGGACAAACCCCCTTTGATCGATGAAAAGCGAGGTCCATCGGCAAAGAATGAAGTAGAAGCACATGCCATGATCTAATATTCATTCATCTTTGTTTACAATTATATTATACATAACTTATATATATATATATATATAAAGATGATGATGACATCGATTGGTCGATCATCTAGTATGATGAAACAATATTCAAAGAGATCAACAATGACATCATTGTTGGCTATCAACAATACAACATATCCATCATCAGTGATCACACGTTCAATCTCAACATCACCATTATCATCACATATTACAACATTGTCGAGCAATGCCCTGCCCACAACGACATCTCGTCAAACATCAATCAAGTCATTGCAATTGTATAGTCGACTACTTCAAACAACACTACCAGCGAATCGTCTATACTTTAGCACTGCTGCCGCGACAACTCAACAAACACAGACACAACCACAGACACAGCCACAGACAGAGACACAACAACAACAACAACAAACAAAACCAGAGAAACCAAAGACTGTTAGCAAGTTCTCATTCATGAGAAAGGGATACTTCAATCTCGTCAAGTTCCCTATCTCTGCGTATGTCACATTCACTACTGTGGCCGGCTACGTGATGACTGCGCCAATAGTCGACCCTGTAACACTAGGACTGCTCTCGTTTGGAACGTTCATGTCGTCGGCATCGGCATGCGCACATAATCAAGAGATGGAGGTCAGATTCGACGCCAAGATGCCAAGAACCAAGTCGCGTCCACTTGTTACAGGCGAGATCAAGTTGGACACTGGCTTCATCTTTGCTCTGGTGTCTGGCGTGGTTGGCTGTGGCACGTTGGTCTTTGTACACCCTGTTTGCGCAGGACTGGCCATGTCCAACATCTTCATTTACATCCTTTACACGCACATGAAGCGCACGACATCCTTCAACACATGGGTGGGCGCCATTGTCGGAGCCATCCCGCCACTCATTGGTACGGTGGCCGGTGCACGCGAGTTTGAGGCCATTGGTGGCCTTCTCGCCACCGTCCTCTTCATCTGGCAGATCCCGCACTTTTTGGCGCTGGCCGAGAAGCTCAAGTCACAGTACGCCGCGGCCGGCTACAAGATGCTACCCGTCACGCACCCTACCTGGAACTACCCAGTATCTGTGGCACACGCCGTGGCCGGTGTGATCGCACCCCTGGCCTTCTACTACACGTATGACCTCAACATGTCCCTGTTCACCGTGCTCGCCTTCTCGGCGTCATCGTTCGTCATGGGACTGGAGGCCGTGCTGGAGCATCGCTACAAACAAAAGATTATCGAAGCTGCCGCCAACGGTGTCACCTTGCCGCCCCAATCCAGGAAGCGTGGCGTCTTCTTCCTCTCGCTGATCATGCTCCCTCTCTCATTGATCATTGGCATGTTCCTGCGTCTCCCCTATGAATACTACTACGAGAAGACCAACGACAAGACTGGCGAGACCAAGGAGGTCATCAGATACACATCAGCGCCCAAATAACAACATTCACAGTATTCATTCAAACATTCATTCTTTGTGGACCGCGCGAACGCGAACAGATCAGATGATCATTGGTTTATTATGATTACATTACATTTACAATTACAATTGGATAATTGATTGAATGACAGCGTTAACACCGATGCCAAGGCCGAGGACATTGACGGCAGCTCCAACTCCAACTGCAGCTCCAAGTCCGAGCAAGGATGTTTGGTTATTGGATTGGCCCACTGATACAGTGTTGGTGGACGAGTAGGATGTCATGGACTTGTTGGAGGTCATGCTGTTGACGTTTCCGAGGGAAGAGATGGCGGCTACAAAAATTGATGAGCGGTTAGAACTTGGAACAAATCCATGAATTGGATGGATGTATACATACTCATAAGAGTCATTTTGGAATAATTATTGAGGTAGTAGTACTGGTAGTAGTAGTATATTTGTATTTGATTGATTGATTGATGATTGAATTGATCGACGGATTACAAGTATTTATAGTTATTTGTTGACAATGTTATTGAGTAACAATGGTAGTTAGTTAGTTAGTTATTGTAATTAACATAATCTTAGTTTAATTAAACATGTCATCCATCAAGTGTCATAAGATGTCAACTATTCATATGACACAACTACCAAATGTGTCTCTTCAGAAGCATAGACTCACCCCTTCTGATCATATGATTGATCAACTTTTGTGTGTGTGTGTGTGTGATTGATTGATCATTGGATAGTCATAGTCATAGTCGATCGATTCTCAATCGGCCAACATAACTTCTAACTGACGAATATTATAACTAACTAAAGTATCTACATAGAGATAAAATATAATATCTTGTTATTATTATCTACAGATATTTGATCATCTTGTCATTTTTTTGGAATAGACTTGGAATCCAAGAATTGGCAATGATTGATGAAATGAATGATTGGCAATGATTGAATGATTGTTGAAGGTGGCAGTGATAAAGATATTTAATTATGCAAGAACTAGGTGACTATGTTTGGACACTTATATATAGGTGCCTGGCAGAGAATGATGATACAAGGATTGACTTGTTCTCTCTTAGTCTCACTTGTAAGACACGTTATACATTGTTGATCAAACATAAACATAATCTAGTTGGTCCAACAACAAATGAAAAGACAACAACATATCAATCATCATTACAACGATCACAACAACGATCAAAGTCACAGTCACAACAACAACAACTTCAACAACAACCTGGTGATGAAAAAGAAGAAGTGATCACATCAATCACATTCAGTGATGGATACAATACTCCATTGAATTGTATATCTGGATCTATCCCAGACACTGTGACCTCGATCAAGTTTGGTACTTCATTCAACAAATCGGTTGATGTTGGTCACCTACCACCTGCGCTTACCTCTCTCACATTGGGCCTCTCATTCAACCGACCACTCATCGAAGGATCTCTGCCATCGACACTTACCTCACTCACATTCGGCCGAATGTTCAACCAGTACATCGACTCCAAGTTGCCAGACTCCATCACATTGTTGGTGCTGGGTGGCTACGGACAGCCAATCGCACCAAGCAGCCTGCCCCAGTCCCTGACCTCGCTCACCTTTGGATACATGTTCAACCATGAGATTGAACCAGGTGTGCTCCCGCCAAACCTCGTCACGCTACGCTTTGGACATCACTTCTCAAAAGACATCACTCCTTATTCACTCCCCGAGTCACTTAGAACGCTTACCTTTGGCGAATGGTACGCCCAACCATTCCAAACTGGATCGCTCCCACCCTGGCTTCTCTCGCTGAGTCTGGGATCGATGAGCCCAGAGTCGGCCGCCAACTGCCTCCCCAACTCACTGACGCACCTCCAGTTCAATGAGAGGAACGTCCCAACAGGCCCCCTGCCAACAGGTCTCAAGACCCTGGTCAATGGAATGATTAGCCACAAGACCGACATGCCACACTCACTCACCAAGCTCAAGCTGCGCCCTTACTTCAACGATCAGATGCTCCCATTTTGGTTGCCACAGACACTGCGCAACCTGAGTCTGGGCGATATGTACACACAGGAGTTGCTGCCTGGCACACTACCATTCTCGCTAACAAAGTTGACAATGGGCACACATTATAACAAACCGATTGGAAAGGGTCTGTTGCCAAGTTCGATCATCTCACTCACGATTGGTCACTACATGTCAATGCCAATTGTATTCCCGCCCAACCTAAGATATCTAAGTATGGGAAGGATGGAACAACAATTCCATTATTTACAACAATTGCCAGAGAGTATTGAGGAGGTGGCCATCACACATGTACCTTTGGCACGACCCTATGAGCGCTCATCACCCCTGACTTGTGTGTCGCCCAACATCAACATCAAGTACTTTACAATGTTCATTGAGAATGCACCGTTCAACGTAAAGTCAACATGTAAACTATCAAACATACGTCAGCTTATATACAACTCACTTGGATGGCTTGCATCTGGCACTATATCAACATACCGTGTGCGCAAGTTACTCTGGATGTCGAATGGTCACACATCATTCGAATACCGCGTCATTGACCACCATCACGTACTCTGTATTGGGAAACATTCAATCACTGACAGTTCAACAATGTTCATACTTCCGTACCCTCCTCCTTCTCCTCCTACACCTTCATCATCTCAATAAATATTCATTCATTCATATGATTGATTGATTGATTGATTGGAAGGGGCTGGCTGGGCTGGCGGGGTGGGTGGAGCTCGAGCACCTTAGTTCCCCGAGGTGGTAAGTGATGTGATTCTCTTCAAACACAATGGTGTGTGGCCAAAGTTTAAAACTGATGGTGGTCATGTGATCATCAACTTTCCAGTTCATTCAATCAATCAATCAAACAAACAAACAAAACAATTAATTACAAATATATCCATATGGATCAACTTCCACATCATGTACTTAGACTTGTATTAAACTACCTGGATAAGGATGTGCAACGTGATGTACATCTTGGACAAGAAGTTGTTGGAAGTGTCTGTGCACTGGATGTTCTGTCATTCGGTCTAACATGCAAGACAATGTTCACACTATTATTACATGGAACAACAAGATATCACTTAAAGTTGAACAACCAAGGTGATGACCATGATCATGGCGCACACAACTCACCACTCCAATCACTCATACATCAATGTTGTCCAGTATCTTTATCACTTTATAATCAGTTCAATCATTATGTACATACTTTATCACTACCTAATACAATACAAGCATTGGTCTTTGGCAATGTATTCAATCAATATATCAATGTTGGTGAGCTGCCTCCTGGACTCACAAGTCTAACATTTGGATCATGCTTCAATCAATCAATAACAAACAATCATGGATCGCTCTTGACAAGGTTATCAACATACTTTACATGGTACCAACCATCATCACAAGACAATTGCAATGATGATAATGATCATGTTATTGGTGTGTTGCCCCAGACACTTAGATCACTCACATTTGGATTGTACTTTAATCAACATATCGATCCAGGTTCACTCCCGCCCGAGCTCAGTCAGTTGACTTTTGGCCGATACTTTAGCCGTGCCCTGGCAATAGGGTCATTGCCGGCAACCTTGGAGAGACTATCATTGACATCAAACTACAATCATGTGTTGCAAGCTGGCTGCCTGCCCCAATCATTGATGAGCCTGAGGTACAGACGTGTGAGCTTGCCATCACAGTTGACCAAGTCCATACTCAATGTGCTCAAGACTGCATTGTTCGAGACACTGTCTGGCGGGCTGATCATGAGTGACCCTCCGCCCGGAATGACCGAGGCCATATACCCTCCAAACTCACTACCGCACTCACTCACCATACTGGCAATGGGCGACTACTTTGATGAGATGATCCCAGTTGGAATGCTACCGCAATCACTCACAGAGCTACGCTTTGGAACACATTATAATAAGCCAATAATTATGCCAGGTGTATTGCCTCACTCAATAACAAGCATCACATATGGTACCCATTATGATCATCCAGTTATCCCAGGTACCATGCCTCGATCACTAATGTCGTTGGAGTTTGGATCGGACTTTAATCAATCAATGATTGATTCTAGATCGATTGGCACACTGCCCTCAATGATCTCGCTGACATTTGGCGGCTACTTCAATCGTTCACTTGACCTACATGATCTGCCGCGATCCCTTCAGTCTCTGACCTTTGGTGATGGGTTTGATCAACTTTTGTCGCCTGGAATACTCCCTGACTCGATCACATCACTGACCTTTGGATACTGTTTCAGCCAGCCCCTCCAGCCTGGGGTACTCCCCACCTCACTCCATACACTTAGGCTTGGCGGTGACTTTAATCATCCAGTTCCACCTTGCACATCACTTACTTCATTGACCTTTGGCTTCAGCTTCAATCAAGTGCTCATGGGCATGCCTGGTCAATTCCCCTTGCTCCTCACACTTGAGTTTGGCGACGCATTCAATCAACAACTTGCACCTGGACAGCTCCCTCTGACACTGACCACGCTCAAACTTGGATATGGATTCAGACAAAAGGTCACGCCAGAGTGGCTACCCGTGTCCCTTACCGACCTGACCATCCGTCGCATGATCGAGCCACACAACAGCATCATATTCCCACAAAGACTCAAATCATTGAGTATACCATCAGTTGAATATTTGAATATATATGTTGAGCAGATGACCGCAGAACATAGTGTAGATACAATATGGATAGGGGACACGATACATGAATTCCAATTGGCACCATCATCAATCCGTCTCAAATCATTATATATCTCATCGTCATCTGGTGCCAACAACCGAACTGATGAAGACAATATCAAGTACATCAAACAGATTGACAACTGTCTGCCCAATGTCGAAACCATACACCTACGTATCATCCGTTATGAATTTGGACATGATGGATATCCAATCTCATCACGCATCGTCTACAAGAAAGGATGCATAATCAAGACCGATCAACCCAACAAGTCAGATACATTCAAGTTGACTTTGATAGGACCATGATTGGTCAATCGGTCGTCGATATGACTCATTGGAAGTGAGTGGCAATGGTCACCACGTTGACCACTTTGCCCGCGAGGCTTGAGGACTCTGACGTGGTCCCTTTCGCGAAAGTGGGGGAAGTGGAGTGATCCTCAGAAAACAGGAATCTCCAATAAAGGTGTTGTTGTCTTCGCGAAATGAAGGGGTTACCCTTTGTGATACATTCATTCATTCATTCATTCAATCATTCAATCATAACTTATACATAGTATTACTTATACTACTTCTATATCACATCAATCATACTTATATAACAATGGGACAGGGTGTTTCAAGAGAAGACTATGTCAAGGCTGTTGATACATTGACAAGTTCACCTGTACCAGAGAATGCTGATCTTTGGGCGTTGATACTTGATAATTACAATGACAATGTCTTTACTGTTGGTGTAATCAAATCAATAAGATCACAACAGATAAATAACTTGGCAATATTAGTTAGAAAGGTATGTTTGATTGAATGTACATATGCAGGCAGACTGACTGACTGACTAACTGACATTGTGTCCCCCGATTGATGTATATAGTGTATAGAGAGATTGAGTGTTATTAATGGAAAGAAACAGATTGATTGGCAACTGACTGATAATCAACATGCAACTTTTTGTATGACTATTCTTACAAAGATCATTCCATTCATCTTTGATCATGATGATGACCTTAAGGATCAGCTATTCTGGATGAACATCGTTTCACCAAGTATTGCTCAATCTTCAGTCGCGGTGACTGCTGCCACCCCAACAAGTTCTACTGCCACTGTACCACCTGTTGCTGATCCAGCTATGACGACTACGACTCCCACTACAACAACAATCAGCGACGCACCAGTCGCCAGCAATAGTAGCGCCACTACACCATCATCAACACCTGTCGTCGACACTACGACCACTCCCACAACAACAACAACAACAACGACAACAACTACTACATCAACTATCGAACCAAAGGTCAACAAGGATCACTTGCTTCCACATACTACCGTTGCAGGTGCACCATTGGCACAGCAGTTGATGACATCTCTACTGGGTCTTTTGTTCCGTCCTGCATTCACATTGTCCGAGAGGGTCGTCATTGACACCACTGGCTGCACAAACATGCCAACCAAGTATGCTTGGAAAGGTGGATATGGTATCGAACAGGTTGAGCAGGATGCCCAATACACAATCAAACCACACTGGCTCAACAGGCAACAAGTTCTCCAATGTCTAGTAGTCTGTCTCTCCGAACAGCTCTATGTCACCCAAGGTATGTCGTCTTGAACTGTCCATCGAACAATCCAACCAACAACCGAGACTAACAACAAACAACAGATCAATGTCACAGATACAGGAGTAGATGGCTGGATTGGATGACTTCGAATGAGTACTTTGCAGAGGTATTGCAGTATACATTGATCAATACACTGTGTACCTATGATCCGGTTGGATGGGGCGTGCCCTACAATCATCTGATGTTTTCTGACGACCAGGAGGCCGTCGCCAAGCTGTCCGTGCAGATACTGAACGTTCTGTTGTCCTACGATCCCACCATGGACGAGTCGTCGGCATCATCCTCCTCGTCACCAGCGACACACGTCAATGTGTACGTGTCACTACTGCGATCGATGAAGCGATCACGTGACCATGCCTTCTTCTTCAAAGCCTTCGAGAGGATCTTGGGTCTGCCACTGATGGCGCTCAACACCAGCCTGCCCAACTCGACCAAGGAGATCGAGATGCACCGTGATGTCCTCATCACATTCTGGCGATTCATCACAATCAATCAAGAGTTCCTTAGCTATATCGCCACCTGTCCGACCTGTCCCGAGTTCCTGACGCTGCTGCTCCAGTACATGGACGAGGGCAGAAAGAACCAGAGGACGCATGGTCTCGTGCAGATTGGCACGTTCATCCTGCTGCAGCTCAGCAGTGATCGCGACTTTGCCATCTCGCTCAACAAGCCGTTCTCGGACAAACAGGTCGTTGCCGACCTGCCCAAGCCCATCGCCGGCTACTCCGACCTGCTCATCCTCGTGCTGTACCGTCTGCTAATGGACAACAATCAGCTACTCGAGAGCATCTATGAGTGCACGTTGACTGTGCTGGCCAACCTGTCACCATACATGAAGCATCTGTCCATGACCACCAGCTCCAAGCTGATCAAGCTGTATGAGCATCTGTCCATGCCACGCTTCCTCTTTGCCAACAGTCACAACCATCGCTATGTCCACCTCTTGCTCGAGATGTTCAACAATCTGCTGCAACATCAATACGAGAGCAACACCAACTTTATATACTCTGTCCTAAGGAGTCAGAACTCCTTCTCCAAGCTTGCCTACCTCACCATCGTGTCGCCATCCTTTGCGCCACTACCAACAGTAGCCACGCCACCACAGCAACAGCAACTTGTAAATACATCAACAACACAGGACAATGCCTCATCATCCTCAGCATCCCCAACAACAACGACTACTACGACCACACCACCACCAACAACAGCATTGCAACAACAGATTGGATGGATGCCAACTGATGAGTGGCTGCAGGGAATCAAGAGACACTTGCCCTTGGACAATATACTCAAGGTGATCACTCATCTCTCACCTCAGGTTCAGAGATTGTGCACAGGATCAGGCACGGACGAGAAGAATATGATGGACTACCTAAAGATCTCTACGACAGTTGGATTGTTCACAACAAGCAACTCGATAATCACTCGCAAGTATCATGCCAATGCCATCACCAAGTCATGGTTCATCGCCTACATGTGGTGCATAATCTACTTGGAGAATGCCACCAACATGCTCTTCCAAGGCAGTGATATCCGATTATTCCATCTTAGTCGCCCTACAACATCTTCGACTCCAACATCATCATCCACGTCATCGACAACATCCACGTCATTGACATCCTCCGCATCAAATGTGTCTCCTGCCCCTGCTCCAGCTCCTGCTCCAACTGCTACAACATCAACACCAACAACTAGTACTTCTACTACTACGACTACTACAACTTCTACTTCTGGTCCAACGTCTGCCTAATCATAGTAGTCATAACATAATTATTATTAATAGTCCCAATCGAGTACATTGATGGATGGATTCGTGTTCCATTCATCTTTGACAATCTGCAACTTTGACTCAAAGTAATAAATTCAACGAAAATTCCATCAATTCCATACACACACAAAGGACTTGCTCAATTCAATTTATTTAATAAATTAACAATTTGATGAAGTTGATGATCAAAGCTTGCCCTCACCTCACACATCTTGCTATTTCTTATTCATTCTTACTTTTAATATATTATTATTTACACACATACGTACTACTTTATTTTTATTATTACTTACTTATAATCAATCAACATCATTAATATATTATATATATCTCATTTTTAAATATATAACAACTTGTATAAATATATTGTAATCATTAACATATTCACAAACAAAATATAATGGCTGATATAGAAGAGTATGATAATCAATCAAACAATCAGTTCAATCATATGATGAATGAATATGAATGAATGTACAAACAATGATATTACATGATCACTAACTCTCATTATCAATCAATCAATCATTATTATTATTATTAACAATTAAATAGGAAAAAGGATGAGAACGTTGCAATTATGGAGCGTAAGAGAGCTCCCAATAGATTCTATGTAGAGGATGCTATTAATGATGACAATTCAGTTGTCACTCTGCATCCAGATGCCATGACCACACTGCAGTTGTTCAGAGGTGACACCTTGCTCGTCAAGGGAAAGAAGAGAAAGGATACTGTTTGTATAGTGTTGATGGACGCTTCGGTCGATCCATCAAAGATCAGAATGAACAAGGTCATCAGAAACAACCTCAAGGTCCGTCTCGGCGACATGGTCTCTGTGCACCAATGCACTGACATTAAGTACGGCAAGCGCATCCACGTGCTGCCCATCGACGACACAATCGAGGGCCTCAGCGGCAACCTCTTTGACCTCTACTTGAAGCCCTACTTCCTCGAGGCCTACCGTCCAGTGCGCAAGGGAGACCTGTTCCTTGTGCGCGGTGGCATGCGTGCCGTCGAGTTCAAGGTGGTCGAGTGTGACCCAGGCGAGTTCTGTATCGTCGCCCCAGAGACCGTCATTCACTGCGAAGGTGATCCCATCAAGCGTGAGGACGAGGACCGTCTCGACGAGGTCGGATATGATGACATTGGAGGTGTGCGCAAGCAATTGGGCCAGATCCGTGAGCTCGTTGAGTTGCCTCTGCGTCACCCACAGCTGTTCAAGAACATTGGTGTCAAGCCACCAAAGGGTATCCTCTTGTACGGACCACCAGGCTGTGGTAAGACCATGATTGCCCGTGCCGTCGCCAACGAGACCGGTGCCTTCTTCTTCCTCATCAACGGACCAGAGATTATGTCCAAGCTGGCAGGAGAGTCCGAGTCCAACCTGAGGAAGGCCTTTGAGGAGGCCGAGAAGAACGCCCCAGCCATCATCTTTATCGATGAGATCGATTCGATCGCACCAAAGAGAGAGAAGACTCAGGGTGAGGTGGAGCGTCGTATCGTCTCACAGCTGCTCACACTGATGGATGGTCTCAAGTCACGTGCCCACGTCATCGTCATTGGTGCCACCAACCGTCCAAACTCCATCGACCCAGCCCTCAGACGTTTCGGTCGTTTCGACCGTGAGATTGACATCTCTATCCCCGACGCCACTGGCCGTCTCGAGATTCTCCGTATCCACACAAAGAACATGAAGCTCGACGAGTCTGTCGACCTCGAGTCCATTGGAAATGAGACTCACGGATACGTCGGTGCCGATCTTGCCGCCCTGTGTACCGAGGGTGCCCTTCAATGTATCCGTGAGAAGATGGACGTCATCGATCTTGAGGACGACACCATCTCTGCCGAGATCCTCGAGTCCATGTCCGTCACCCAAGACCACTTCAGAACCGCCATGGCCACATCCAACCCATCGGCCCTCCGTGAGACCGTCGTCGAGGTGCCAACAACCACCTGGGAGGACATTGGAGGTCTTGAGGGAGTCAAGAGAGAGCTCAAGGAGACCGTCCAATACCCAGTGGAGCACCCAGAGAAGTTCAGAAAGTTCGGAATGCAGCCATCCAAGGGTGTGCTCTTCTACGGCCCACCAGGTTGTGGTAAGACTCTGCTGGCCAAGGCCATCGCCAACGAGTGCCAGGCCAACTTCATTTCGATCAAGGGTCCAGAGCTGTTGACCATGTGGTTCGGAGAGTCCGAGGCCAACGTTCGTGAGCTCTTTGACAAGGCCAGACAGGCTGCACCATGTGTCCTCTTCTTTGATGAGCTCGACTCTATCGCTCGTGCTAGAGGCAGCAGCAGTGGAGACGCCGGTGGTGCTGGCGACCGTGTCATCAATCAGATTCTCACAGAGATGGACGGTATGGGCTCAAAGAAGAACGTCTTTATCATTGGTGCCACCAATCGTCCAGACATCATTGATCCAGCCATCCTGCGTCCAGGTCGTCTCGACCAGCTGATCTACATCCCCCTGCCAGACTTGCCCTCGCGTGTTGCTATCTTGAAGGCCTGTCTGCACAAGTCACCCGTCAGCAAGGACGTCGATCTGGAGTTCATGGCTCAGAAGACCCACGGCTTCTCTGGTGCCGATCTGACTGAGATCTGTCAGAGAGCATGCAAGCTCGCCATTCGTGAGTCGATCGAGCGCGACATTGAGGCCACCCAGCGCCGCCAGGAGGCTGGTGACACAATGGAGGAGGACGCCGTCGACCCAGTGCCCGAGATCACCCGTGACCACTTTGAGGAGGCCATGAAGTATGCCAGACGTTCAGTTTCAGATAACGATATTAGAAAGTACGAGATGTTTGCTCAGACTTTGGTTCAGTCGCGTGGACTGGGCAACAACTTCAAGTTCCCAGATGCCAACAATGCCAACCCCGCTGCCGGCAACAACAATGAGGAAGGTGATGACTTGTTTAGATAAATTATCAGACTTATCACAACAACATCAACATACACCCTTTGATGATCAATCCCTATAACATAACATAAACGACCCTACTATTACCCTTTGCACATACAACTATTCCGAATCTTTGTGTAGTGACCGTTCATCCAATGTTAATAATATCCTGGTTGCGCATTGGAACCAGGTCGCCATCAACCATCCTGATAAACTAACGAAGAGACATTACATTGAGAAAGTCCCTACACGACAGGATAAGGCTATAACCCGGAGACATGAACTTTCTGTCGAAGTAGGTGGGTGTGTAGGGTAAGATCTAGTTTATCGTCATTGTCGACACTGAATCGAGACAATGGCGGAATGTGATCACATTTGCAAGTTTTGGCTTTCAAGGACACTTTGATGAGATCAGCAAACGCCATCAATCCATAGGCGGAAAGGCCTTTGCTAAAAACAAATACCTTAAACTTGGCCTTGAAGGCCCAAGACTCAATGGTCATTATTTAAATAGACAAGTCTATTTCCATCCTTGGTATCAATCACTCAATCACTTCAATCACTTCAATCACTTCAATCACTTCAATCACTCAATCACTCAATCACTCAATCAATCAATCAAATATTATCAATGAGTGCAATAATATCCAACAAGATGAGGAATTCTTTGAACCTCCAAGAGCATAGATTGTTGCTAAAGTGCAATGGAATGTCTGGATTCCATGCAGAGAGAGAGTATCCAAATGAGTTGAATGGTCTCATTCATCCACTGGACTATAAATATATATTGTACAAGTTTAATGCACAGGTACATGGATTCAAGGCCAACTTAATCCGCACAATCATTACCAATATGATTACAGTAATAATCAGTACTGTCCTCCTCATCCTATCATCACTACATATATCATCACAATGGCTCAATCTCGAGATCACTGCCAGTATCGGTACCTTTGGCCTCCTACTCTCACTCTATGGTATCCATGCACTTAACAAAGGAGTAAGTTATAACGGATTTGACCAAGGATTGATTTGTGACTAATCCTGGGACATTAATTAGATAATGAAGAATTTGGAAGCGGATACACTTGAACTCTCTAGTCGTTATAGGGAATTGGGTATTCAGTTCGTGTTGGTGGACAAGCCAAAGTCTGATTCGGAGAATGGTTTGACCAAACTCATCTGTACAGCATCCAACTACAACATCGAGGTCATGATCAGATCTGGATCATCGAATAGCGTCAATGACGATATTTCAATTTCGATCAATGCTACTGCCACCTCTCCATTGATCAACATCTAAAGAGTTGTTTGATCTCTACCTTTGTCTCCTCTTCCATCTCATTGGTTTGTTCTGGCCGTTCGTTTGGTTCAATCAGTCAATAAAGATACGTGTTTGTATAATCGTGTTGACATGGATTCGCTCTGATGATTGATTGATTGATTGATGTTGTAGTTGTTGTCGTTGTTGGGTTTATGTATCAATGAACTTTTGATTAAGAGGCAGTAGCAATCGGATCGCATCCTCTCCCATTGTATAGTAACCAAATAGACGTTTCAGACGAATGAATCCTAGTCCTTCATATAGTGCTATCGCTTGGTGATTGGTCATCAAGGTCTCCAACACTATCTCATCGCACAACATCTGTGTCATCTTCTCAACTGTATATCTAACTAGCTTTGATCCTATTGTTGATTGTTTGATTGAATGAGAGTTAGGCTGATAGATCGATCAATAGATTGATTGATTGATGGACATACCTATACCAAGCCTTCTATATGTCTTGTCGACTACAATCATTCCTATGTAGCCTCGTAGCAGTTTACCATGTTTGGCAGACTTTGATATGACGATACCAACTAATCGCTTGTTGTTCTCGTCGGTGACGTCGTGTGCCAGGAAGCAGAGCTGTGGCCACATTCCAAGGAAGAAACGATAGGTGAATATAGAGTATGGCTCAGATAGCTCACATTCTATCAGGTCCATTATCTCCTTTATCTGTGACTCTCCTTTATAGACACTGTATCGTATTGAACAGTCCTTGTCCTCTACAGTCTTTAAGTGAAGTGTATCCAGTATATCACCTAGTTGTGCGACTACATCGGCACTTAGACTATTGTTTATGCTATTATTATTGTTCGTGTTGTGATCTCCATTCGATGTTGTTGTGGTGGTTGTTGTTGTTGTTGATGGTGTAGCCGATACAATGTCAGTCATTTTGAAGTGTAACAAGTTAACAGGGTGCCCAGGTATGTATGAGTCTGTCTATCTGTTTGTAAATATCTGTTTATCTATTGTGAATGCCAGCGGTTTGTGAAATTGAAGTTGAGGAGTTGACTTCATTCCCATCTTTGGCAACGCATGTCACTTGTCAAACATACCACATCATCTACAACAACAAGTTATACAGCGAGAGGATAGAGAAGATGTTCGACCAGCTACCATACACTGTCCTCCGTTATATATTGGAAGAACTACTACCTTCCAATGTAGATAGAGTATGCTTGGTACTAACATCTAGACATCTTTATGAGAGACGCGATAGTTACCTCTATCTAAACTTCAACAATCTATTGCAACAGGATCTCTATTGTACTCATGATACAACAACATCATTCAAACTCATGTCATTCAAAGACAGTGTGCTGAGGACGATCACCAAGAATATAGACGCCAGAAGACAATATCGACATGAAGTTGCCGCTGCTGCAGCTGCCGGTGCTCCAATCGACATTCAAACATTTAGAGTGACCTGGCGCATTGATAAAATACCCAGTGGCTTCTCTAAAGTGGACTTCTACTTATTCACAAGACCAATCGAGGCAGGCTTCGTACCAGAGGGTGTTAAGTGTGTCGAGTTCATCTCATCTTTCAGCCAGTCGCTTCTCCCTAGGGCCTTGCCACAGTCTCTTGTGGAGCTAAGGCTAGGCTCGAGTCAACATCCACTGTCAATTGGCTCGATCCCCGACAATGTCGAGACAATCGACCTTGGTCTGCGATATGAAGAGCCAATATTACCAGGCATACTACCAGCCTCGTGCAGACGGCTCACCTTGTCACAGGTCTATGAAACACCTCTCCAAGTCGGTACACTTCCACCACTCCTGGAGGAGCTGGTCTTTGGCTACATGTACAATCAGCCATTGCTGCCTGGACACCTTCCTCTGACTCTCAAGAGACTGGTGTTTGGTTCCAACTTTGACCAACCTCTTCAGAATGGATCGCTGCCGCCATTGCTCAGACAGCTAAAGTTTGGCCATTGTTACAATCAGCCGATACCAAACAATGTCCTACCCAGTTCGCTGTCCAAACTCACCTTTGGTAATAACTACAACACAAGTCTTGTATTTGGATCAATACCATCCAGTGTACATACGATCAAGTTTGGATGGAACTACAACATGCCCCTGGAAGTTGGGTCATTGCCCAGCTTGCTTACCAGGCTAAAGATGGGACGACTGTTTGACCAACCTCTTATACCTTATGCCATCCCTTGCTCACTACGAGAACTGAGGTTTGGGCACAAGTTCAATCAACCAATACCTGTTGGCTCGCTGCCTGGTGGCGTCCATACCATCACCTTTGGCGACGGATTCAAATGCCCCGATATGTACCTTCCGCCATCAGTGCACACCGTGCACTTGTCCTACTACTTTGACCATCCACACCTGTTGACCAACGGTATCTTTGACCATGTCAAGCGTTTACTGCTGAGTAGGGCAATGGCGCAGCATCCAAAGTTGTTCTCTTTACTGCCGACATCGATCGTCACACTTTCATTCAAGGAGACGCTACACATTCGCCGTCTGGACGACACACATGTACTACTGCTAGATGACTCTTTGCAAGGCGGCCTTGTCAAGCATTCAACAGGTCGCGCACATCTTGTCGACAAGGTCATCAAACGATTGATCAACCATCCACCAATTCCCAAAGGCAAAGTGTTGGAGGAGTGATAAGTGATGACATTGTTGTTGATGAGTGTAGCCAGCCATGATAAACAATGCGTCAATCCACTTGTCTAGGAGTCTTCTAGACGACTTTGGGAAATGACAATTGGTTGTTCCAGCGTGCTCCAGTGATGATTATGTGTGTGTGTGGCTGGGGGACGCACTTCAGCCCCTTCAAAGACTAGCACACACTCACTTTGAAACGATGCGAGACGACAAGACAGGTCTCGTCTGCAACCTCACTCACTAATTTTGAATAAAATCAAGCCTAGGGGGTCTCCAAGATGGGATTTCCCATGTTGTTGATCTTACTCCAACATCATTCATTTATTCATTCTCTGTCTGTCTCTCACTCTCTCACTCCCTCCTATCATATTGCGTTTGATTGTTTGTTTAATGATGTGGTTGGCTGGCTATCTATGCTGTGAATGAATGAATGAATGAATGAATGAATGAATGTAGTAATGTTCTATTGACATTGAGTGAGGTATACAATAGCAATAGTCCAACACCCAAGCAAGGTACAGGAACATACACCACATCCATCCATTGTATATCTTGTACGTTTAACTATTCAGGTACATATATATATTTATAATTATATATATCTTAACACACTCATGTAAGTAATATATACATAGTCTACAGATACAATTTAACCACCAATGAGATGATCACATATCCAAATCCCAATCTCAATATATATAATCAAACAATCAAACATTGTTTATCCATCCATTGGTCATTCAGTATGCCAAGACAACGACGATATATACCATACCTACCTCGTCTGTGTGACAATAACAATCAATCAATCAATCAATCAACCAACCCCTGCTCTACACTCTCTCTATCAAACTTTGTTCAACTTTCAACTTGGTCATTATGATGATCATCAGACATGTTGTTGTGTTATGTCCTCATGCATACCTGTCAATCATTCATTCACTCATCAATAACGCAATCTTACATGATGTTATGTTGTGGTTGGTGTGTGTGTTTGTGGTGCCTGTTGGTGTTTTTAGAAAGGTCTCATCATCGTCGTTTTTTGATACACACACAATCAATCTGCCAGTCATCGTTTCTGCATGACATCACCTATCACTCTCTGATCTATCAGTGTGTGTGTAGCACTGGACAAGGTGTTAACACACAAACAAGCAAGTTGACAAGCAAGCAAGAAGGGGTAGGGGGATGGATGATCAACAAGTGTGAGTTAGTGTTATTAGATTGGTGATTGACCACCACCCTCCCCACAACCTTCAACATCATTAACATTATTAATATATGCACATATTATTATGTTCAATCATTATTGCACAAACGATTGTTAGATAGATTATATGTACTAGTTGTAGTAGTAATATACCAGTTATAATTATAATTATATCTTTTTATTTATATAACAAACGAACGTTTTTGGATACTATTCCACTCATTCAATCAATCCAATCCATATCCAATCCATATCCAATCAATCAATAATACTTACCATCAATCAATCAAAGTAATTACATATATATAAAACAGGAGGAACAGGATGAACTCAAATACTTCGACACCAAGATCTGAAGGTCTTCCAGCACGTCTGTTCACCAAGCAGACTCAGGCACTCATCTATAACTACAAGGAGGCAGCCGTACAGCGTATGCTCGACTTTGACAATGTCGCTCAACGTGATATTCCATCAGTTGCCGGTCTGATCCATCCAGGTTCCGATGGTAAGTTTGGATCAATCATTGATGGACGGACGATAGACTGATTGACTGACTCTCATATACCATCCATCCAGCTGGATTCTACAAGGCATTCTTTGGATTCAAAGAGTTGGTGATTCCAGTGTATAACAGCATTGAGGACGCTTGTGCAGAGTGCCCAAATGCCGATGTGTTCTTGAACTTTGCCTCGCACAGAAGTGCTTACGCATCGTCGGCCAAGGCCCTCGCCCAACCATCGATCCGCACATGTGTCATCATTGCCGAGGGCATGCCAGAGAATGAGGCTCGTAGCCTTATCTCCATCGCCAAGAAGGCCAACAAGGTGATCATTGGCCCAGCCACAGTCGGTGGCATTCAAGCCGGCGCCTTCAAGATTGGAAATACTGCTGGTACCATCGAGAACATCCTCGCCTGCAAGTTGTACCGTTCGGGATCAGTCGGATTCGTCTCCAAGTCGGGTGGTCTGTCCAACGAGATGTACAACGTCCTGTCAAAGACTACAGACGGCATATACGAGGGTATTGCCATTGGAGGTGATGCCTTCCCAGGCTCAACGCTTGCCGACCATGCCTTGCGATTCGAGAAGTTGCTCGAGGTCAAGATGATCGTCGTGCTCGGAGAGCTCGGAGGATGGGACGAGTATGGAATCGTTGAGGCTCTCAAGAAGGGACAGATCACCAAGCCCGTCTGCGCATGGGTCTCTGGTACCGTCGCCAAGATCTTCCCAACCGAAGTACAGTTTGGACATGCTGGTGCCAAGTCTGGTGGAGACTCAGAGTCTGCCGAGTTCAAGAACAAGGCCCTAAAGGATGCCGGAGCCATCGTCCCAACATCATTCGAGGACTTTGCCACCGTCATCTCTGAGACCTACGCCAAGCTTGTCGCCGCCGGCCATGTCAAGTCGGTGCAAGAGCCAACCCCACCCGAGCTGCCCCTGGACTTCAAGACCGCCGTCAAGGCCGGCAAGGTCAGAAAGCCAACCAGCATTATCTCCACCATCTGTGACGACCGTGGAGAGGAGCTTACATACAACGGCGTGCCTATCTCCACAGTGTGCGAGGAGCAATACAACATTGGAGACGTCATCGGTCTGCTGTGGTTCAAGAGGAGGTTCCCAGCCTATGCCAGCAAGTTCATTGAGATGTGTATAAAGTTGGTAGCTGACCACGGTCCCTGTGTGTCTGGTGCACACAACACAATCGTTGCTGCCAGAGCCGGAAAGGATCTGGTATCCAGCTTGGTCTCTGGTCTCCTGACGATTGGACCACGTTTCGGAGGTGCCATTGATGACTCTGCCCGCTTCTTCAAGGATGCCTACGATCGCAAGCTGAGTCCCGCTGAGTTTGTCGAAGGAATGAAGGCCAAAGGAAAGAGAATCCCAGGTATTGGACATTTGATCAAGTCTGCCGATGACATTGATAAGAGAGTTATCCTTCTCAAGGAGTATGTATCTTGGAATCATGATCGATCAATCGATCAATCACACAACATTTACTTACCAATCAATCAATCAATCAAATCAATATAGTTACGCCAAGAAACATTTCACATCATCCAATTATCTAGAGTACGCTCTGGAGGTGGAGAAGTACACTTTGCAAAAGGCAAACAACCTGATCCTTAACGTAGACGGATGCATTGGTGTGCTGTTCTTGGACCTGCTGCACAGCTGTGGATTGTTCAAGAAGGAGGAGATTGAGGAGATTGTCCAGGTAGGCTATCTCAATGGATTCTTTATTGTTGGCAGAAGCATTGGTCTGATCGGACACGCTCTGGACCAGAAGAGAATGAGACAGCCACTCTACCGTCATCCATGGGAGGATGTCCTGTACGACGTTTAAATGTCATTAAAACAAACAGACAGTATCATTCAAACAACTGGATGGAACATTTAATAAATAAAGGACATATCATCTCAAATATATATATTAACATATCCAATACTTTGTTTGATTGATTGATTGATCATGTTCAAAGTATTGACAACACTTCCATTAATAGTACTATCTCAAATCCTGGATTCTATCATGTATCCCCAACTGTCAACAAATCTAGATCTTCATCAAATATGAGTAGTACACTAAATTGTGTTGATTGTTATACCAAAGACATCGAACTAGTTGAATTAAGTCTGGAGTGGTTGAAGGTGGTGTAGTAGGAGTATCTACTCTGTGATCAATCAAACATCTTCTGCCTCATCACATTACACACCACCCTCATCACATTGTTACTCATGTCAAACCTTGACACATCACACTAACCACTCGACTCACTGATCTATCTTTCAATCTCTCTATCTCTATCTATTTATACACATAACTAACAGGCAATCGTATTGACAATATGGTCTGAATAATGAGGTTATGGTCAGACCCTACATCACCAAGTATGTTCGAATGAGTGCTCCTCCTTTTCCCCCTCATATAGACTTCCAAATAAAGACTTATATCCTCGCATATCAATTAAATAAACACCTCTCTAAATGATATCACCAGTTTGTGTATCATCTGATCACTTTTGATCGTATACTAAAGTTGTTGTTGTCAATTACGGATATTGCTTGGACAATATCCACACCTTCCTGGTCACACTCGCCATCCAAGTCTAGTCAGGGAAATGAACACACTCTCACTAATATGCCCAATCTAAAATATTGCAAAGATTGATTGTTTAGGTGAAGCCACCACATTTATGTCCGATTAGGAAACCGTTAGAGTTTACTTGAGTTGGGGGAGTGTTTCCGACAAGTCTGGCAGGATGTTATGTGATCCTGTCGTGTAATCAATATTGATTGGTAACAATGATGGTATAGGTAGTCACATTCTCTTTTAAAAGAACAACATCGTTTGAATAAATCACAAAACTCTCTCATTGTAAATTTTAATTGATTGGATTGACTCCTAAACAGAAAGATCAACTTAAATCAAGTTGACCAGTAATAGTAAAGACACATCTTTGTATTATATAATATTAATAATATACTTTGTAAATACTTCAAACCAATATGGAACCAATAATTAATTTTACTATAGATGAGGAAGCACTAGTACCTCAATCAATCAAAGTCTGTGAGGAGGATTCATCGATATCACTTCCACCTCCCAAGTCACAATACCTTAGTTCACCAACTTATAAATTAAGATCACTCACAGATATTAGTCAATATAAGAATAGATATTCTATAAAATGGTCACAAACATCTGTACAGCCATCGAACAAGATCAGTTCATATCGTTCTATTTTATTGGCTTCACAGAGGATTAGAGCCAACTCTTCGCCTGCAAAGTTTGGATCGTTTCCAGTTCAAATCAAGTCCCCTCCTCTATCACCAAAGTCACCCAAGAGCCCAGAGGTCAGAGGTATCAGATCAAGAACTGAAGGAAAACTAGAGGACTTTATTTATCCAGAAAGTCCACTTGGATCACCCAAGGTTAGGACTAGAGGTAGCTCAGTGGAATCAAGGTAAGACAATATAATTGATTCTGTTTATTCAATTTTACTAACTATATAAATAGTGAGGAATTGATTGTAGAGGATGGGGAAGACCTAGGAATTAGCATGCCTTACAATGTCAAGCATGTCAAGCACTTTGAGAAAGATAGCAGCGAGTCTTTGGAGGAATTTATCCAAGAAGCCGTTCCGGTCTTCAAAGAGGGATGGCTTGGAAAGAGGAAAGGAAAGGAGAACAAAACCTTCTGGGTTGAAGTTATAAATGGACAACTCAAAGTATATAAATCAAATGTAAGTATATATATCTATTTGGTCATTCTCATGATTAATAAAATAACTAAATGCCAATCAAATACTATAGAAGAAGGATAAGTTAGTAGGATCGATAGAGATATTTGGTAGTATCCTTTATGATAAAGATATTAGTTTGACTGAGTTTGGAATCAAGTCCAACGAGTTGAAGGATAGATGGACTTTTGTTGGCTCAGAGAGTACCGAGATTGAAGAGTGGAAATCAACTTTGTTGGGTGCAGGTGCTATTTCTATTAAGGTGGACGAGATTGCAAAGAAGAAGATCTATCTGACAGCTCAAAGAAAGAAGTTATCCAAACTGAAGCAGGAGGAGGAATATATCAACCAAGAAAAGTCCAAACGAACTAATGGACTATCAGTTGATGGTGCATCTCTTCAAACGGGAGAGAGTATATTTGACGAAGAACTACTTAGAATGCACTGGGACATCGTCCCGATTGTAATAAGAGATTCCCATGACAACGATGTCAAGGAGTTGAAACAATATGTAAGTTCTAATCAATCATTCTATAAATCTCTCCAAAAACCAATCTCTAACAATACATACTTTTAGAGTTTCAAGATCAAGGTATCCATTGGCGACTTCCATTGGAGTATTAATAGGTCATATAGTATGGTTGAGAAGTATATCAAGAATGTAAAGACACTACTACCAGTTAACGGTTGTTTGGAGGAGAATGTTGAAGATAAGAATCATGCAAACGCCTATGATGTCCAAACAAACATGAACACATTTGTAAAGATCATCGTTGGCAATAGAGAATGGATCATTAGAGATAAGAAGTATAGAAAAGGATTCATCAAGTTCATTGCACCACTTCAATGGCAAGATGAGAAACCAGATGGTTTCGTACTACCCTTCAGTCTATAATAATAAATATATATATATTTGTTAATTAATTACAAACAAAGTGAAGTTATAATAAGAACTTCAAAGTGGATGAGAGTGTGGATGAATGAAGGAACTCTACCAAAGATAATTTAACAATTGTGGGGGTAACGGGTTGAATAGACCTAAATTACCTTTTAAGGTAATGTAGATGGCTTAGAAATGAATGTGTGACTGGGGGTCGGGGTCAACAAAGGACTGTCCCACACATACTTTCTCAACAAACAACCACAATATAATACAATTCATGAAGATGTTAGGATTATAATATTATTATATTTAAATATACACTCGAGACCTCTATCTATCAAAGTCGACTTTGGGGTTAGACTTGACTTCAATCTTTATTGCATTTACAACTTCACAACGACAAATTGAGATAGATATAAATAATATATATTAATTCGTATAATAATATAAACCAACAAACAATCAATTCAGAACAATATGGCCAACTTTGATTCACCTTCATTTAAAAGATTTGTAAACAAAGGATTGTCAAACTTCCTAAATACAGTAAAGATCACAGAGATATTGGAGAGTGAAGGTCAATATTGGAAGGCAAAGAGAGATAGAAAGATTCTATCAATAGAGAGTGATAAGACAGTTCGTGAGGCAATTAGTATGATTGCAAAGAATGACATTCTATCAATACCTGTAGTCGATCCCAAGGATAAGGAGTTTCTTGGATTCGTGGATATGGTAGATGTACTCCATGCTGTACTAGGACACATATCAGAGGACTGTGACAAAAAGAACAATGGTAAGATGCTAGCAATATAATTTAAAATTGGATGAATGTTATTCTGACCGATCTTTCAATGATGCTGGAAACAGAGTATCGGAAGTTTGCAAAGTGGTGCGAGGATATCAATGAGTTGGAGAAGAAGAATAGAGACTTGATGGACCATAAGATTGGATCAATCATTAGTATGTATAACATTAACACCTTTTGATGGTATAAAAATACTAATACTGTTTATTATTTAGACCAATCTAAATATGATAACTTTATCCCTGTCGATGAGAATGGAACGATGTACCAATTGTTGTCAGAGGTATTCTCTCGTGGAATCCATAGAGTCATTGTATACAATGAGCACGGTGCCCCAAGGGGACTGCTAAGCCAAGCAGACATTATCAAATTCATGCTTGAGAATCTCGACAATCTTGGTTCAGTCGTACATGAGCGTATTGGCAACATTGGAATCATTAACCCCAACGTCATATCAATGAGCTCCAAGGCACAAGCCATCCATGCATACTACCTTATGCTCTTCCATGGAGTACCGGGTGTAGCCATTCTAAACAGCAACGAGGAGATCATTGCCAATCTAAGTGTAACAGACCTTCGAGGAATGGACCCAAACACATTCTCCCAGCTGCTAAGGAACTCTCTGGATGTTCCAAAGAAGAAAGTGGTAACTTGCACCAAGGATACACCTTTGGAACTCATCCTCCTAAAGTTATATGAGAACAAGATTCACAGGATATGGGTGGTGGAGTCGGCAACAAGCAACAAGTGTGTTGGTGTCATCTCAATGTCTGATGTGATGAAGTTCTTCTCCCAGAGGTCTGGTAACAATCCACAACAACAAAAAGTGTAAACATGCTCAAGGGCAACCATGTCCAGGGTAGGGTCATTAAGAGGTTGTGGACAGGTCGTCCACAACATGGCTCCAAAGTGATCAAACAAATAACCATCAATCAAATAATCAATCTATCTATCTATACCATTCAATAATAACTTCAAATGATCTTATTAACACATGTATATATATAATTATATAATAAATAAATGCTACACAGATGTTATTATTGATAGTTGGTTTGGATCAATACTGGACACTCGACTCGTACGGCGGATATCGCGGCCTGACCAGACACCCTTCTCAACAACACATACAGTCAGTACTCACACCCAAGTGATGAATGGACATACTAGGAGTGTGGGACTTGGTACATGACGATTGATGAGTGATCGGGCTTGCCATGTTTCAGTTGTCGTTGGCTGTTGATGAGACGCGAATGGTTCTTCTTGAGCGCCTGATAGGTGGCATCGCTGGAGAGACTGACGCCAGTTGCCTCGATCTCCTTCATGGCCATGTATGTCCTGCTCTGCTCCTCCTGCAGGTTCCTAAAGTGTTGCGTCTTCTCCAGACAGTGCGTGACGATCGCTTGGCAGAGCGTGTCGCACGAGGCTGTGACCTCGGGCGACTGCTGACGGATGAAGTTTGTGATGTTCTGTTCCAGCTCCTCCTTGCTCGTCGGCTTGTTTTCCTCGGTGGTCAACGATGGGTTGGAGTTGAGGAAGTTGTCCGTTATGCCATCGGATGCGATGAACACGCGGTCGCCTGGATTGACCAGCACCAAACCAAAGTGCAGGTTCTTTAGATGTGGACGGGCCTTGTCATTCTTGGCCTTGAGAAGCTGGTCGCGGAGCTCGGGTCGTTGGTTGGTTGGGTACTCTGAGGCCGAGAATGGCCAGGAGCCCGACTCGCCGCCCCACATCCAGCCAAGCTGGCCACCAGCGTCATTAAAGTTCCTGACGGCGTTCTTGCTGTTGGTGATCTCGGTGACCTTGTTCGTCGTGCACGACAATCGGAAGGCGCGACAGTCGCCCACCGAACCAATCATGAAGAACCACTGTCCATCCGTGCTGGCCAGCCTGTTGTTGTTGTTGATGTCGTCCGCCGTGTTGGGCGAGGTCGTCGTCGTGCCTGCACTCTTCACACTACCATTAAAGCTGCCGCTGTTGTTGGTGCCGCTGCTACTACTGCTGTTGGCGTCACCATAACTACTATTACTACAATTCTCTCCGGTCGTTCCTATACTACTGCTGCTGTTGTTGATGTTGCTGTTGTTGTTGTTGTTTATGTTGTTGTTGATTGTGTTGTTGACGTTGTTGTTGATTGTGTTGATGATGACCGTGTTGTTGCCACTTCCGCTCAAGTTGACGGACAGGTAGTTCCTTGGTGGAGGTGGCTTTACCTTTACAATGTTGATGGTGTTGGTGCTACTGCTGCTTGTGCTGTTGCTGCTATCCTTATCCTGCTCGATCACTGCTGGAGAAATCTGTTGTGTGTCGCTGCTGTGTGATGGTGCGTCGTTCTGGCTGCTGTACTCCTCTTCAGCGATTGTCTCAATCGTGCGACTGGAGTTTGGTGCGGATGATGAGGTGGATGGTGATGGTGAAACGGTGATGTCGCTGCCACTCTTACGGCGCGACGATGAGGAGGAGGGTGATGAAGTAGAAGGGGAAGGGTTGGGGCTGGCAGTGGTGTCGGGCGACAATGAGCTCCGCCTGATTTGTGGTGGGGGAGGTAGTGGCCGCGACAGCTGCTTGGCTCTCTTGTCCGTGGGACCATACATCCGTCCGAGTTTGGAGGAAGATGACGATGACAGTGTGCCATTGCTCAAGTTCTGAAGGATGTTCTTTGTTTGGCCAAGACAACCAATGCAGAAGGTTGTGGCGCCCTTGGGTTCCAGGTGCAACTCCTTGGTCTGGTAATACTCGTCCTCAATGATCCTCATATGGCCAGCCATGATTGAGTATCCAATCTCTGACAGCAAGTCATTGGTAGTTGTGATGTCGGCTAGAACTGGAGGAGTTGGAGTTTTGTTGAGGGTTAGTACAAACTCAAACGAGTGTGCATATTGACTTTGCTTTGCCAAAAAAAGATTACTTACTGCTCTCCATGTACTCATTCGCTCCAAGGACAGCAAGGGCAGCAGCCCTTTGTGAGTCGAGACTTTGTCCAGTACCATCGGCAATGGAAAGGGTAGCACGCAGGTTAGGATGGGTGTTGGTTGATAGACAGAAACAGTCGGCAAACGGCTCGCCACTGCGTTCCTTCTTGTCAAAGTCCCATCCATACAGCGATGAGACAACCGCACATCCATTGTTGTCCTGTGCATTGTAGATTGTAAGTGAGGGCTTCTCAGGCTGCTCATCGGATATCTTGAATTGGCGCACAGCTGGCTGTGGTTGTGCCAGCTTTGTGGCCGAGTTGGAGCGCGACGATGATTGTAGTGGCTGAGGGGGCGGGCGAGTAGGCATGGGGATGGCCATCGATGAGGTGCTGGACGATGCCGACTCGCTGGTTCCGCTCGTAGAGGCTGCTGAGATGCTAAGTTGCTCGAGTGTGTTAACGCTGCTTGACGTCAGTGAGGCGCTGAGCTCGGGTGTCACCTTGCGATAGCTGAACTGGATGTTGGGCGAGAGGTTGTGGATGGAGCTTGGTCCAAGCAGTGCCAGTTGCTGTTGTGGTGAGATGACGATCGAGGGTGTGCCGGTCGAGGGTGTACCAGCTGAGGGTGAGGCCGACGATGATACATCATTGTCGTCGCTGGCTGGGTCTTGGTCTTGGTCGTTGTCGGCAACGACTGGTTGGCCCATGCCCATCAGACTGCCCGAGGTTGCGTTGGGCGACGATGACAAGAACATCAACGAAGAACTGTGTTGTGGCGCGGACGATGAGGTGCGCGATGCGATGCTGAGCGTGGAGGCCGAGGCGGGGATGCGAATGCCGCCAACGGCCACGCGGTCCAACCCGACCTGGGCCAGGAACAGCGTGGGCAGGTACATGCCCTCGTTCTTCTTGTAGTAGACCACCTGAGTGTAGTAGAGACGGTCGCGTTGGATACTATTTACAAAGTTGCTGAGTGCGCGCTGTATGCTCTGCAGCAGGAGGTACTGAATGTTCTCGACCAGGTTCTGACCCTGTGGTGTCACACGATGAATGATGTTGTTGATGAATGTGAGAATGGCTGGCGACTGTTGTTGCTGCGTGGCCTGTTGCTGTCCGTTGGGCACCATTGATGAGGAGGACGACGCGAATGATGAGAAGGGCGACGCAGACAGCGATGAGGGTGACGACGATACGTGAGACAGTGTGGGCGAGGAGGTGGATGGCGAGCTGCTGCTGGCCGAGTCGGAGCCGATCGATGAAGTTGACGATGTGGGCGACGACGAGATGAACGAAGATGAAGCCGATGACAGCTGGCTGGTGGATGATGTGCCGCCACCCGAGCTGGGCGTCAGCACACTGGCGTTAAGCTGTGGCGGCAGAGGGATGTGGAAGCTCTTGATGAGGTGGGTGTTCTTGCCCATGCCCTCCAGAACCATGGTGTAGACGAACACGTTCTTGCGCCACTTGGTGGCGTAGGAGAATGGGTTGTAGCTGAGGATGGCGTTGATCAGGTTGGACTCAGAGTCGATGCAGATGAAGATCGACGTCTGGTCGAGGTTGGAGAAGAGCGCCTGGTTCGATTCCAGCCACACCTCAATCATTGTGGCGTTGTCGCTGATGATCGTGTGTTCCGTGTCGGACGTGAGGTTGTATGTGCTGAGCGTCTTTTTCAGATGCTTGTTGCCGACCACTCCGCCATTGGCCATGTGTGTCGATATATTATTGCTCTCATAGTTGATCTTGATCGCTGGCGGCATGCTCTTTGTGAATTTAATGGATTCGATCATTGTTGTTGGATTTGATTTGGTTTGATTTGATTTGATTGGCGCGCGTTGGCGATGGGTGTGCGGGTGGATGGATGGGTAGGTGTGTTTCCAGATGTTCTGGAATGTCGTTCGTATTGACTAATATGAGATTGATGATTGGGGCTGGGTCGATTGCCTCTCTCTAATATTACTATTATTATTAATGTGTTGGTCTCAGTTTACTTTGTCGATTATACTGCTGTACATTTGGCTTTGTCTGATAATACTAATTACTACTGTCTGTTATCCTGGAATACGCTGTTGGTGGGTCGTAGTGATTGATTGGCGAATGAATCCAAAATTGATTGATTGATTGAATGGATTGATGGATGGATGGACGGATGATTGATTGAGGTTCCACCAACAACGACACTTTTAAGTTATGCAATGAATTGGATTGATATGGATAATATAATATGATGACGCCTGGATGGATGGATGGTTATTGCTACTGCTACTGCTACTGCTACTGTTAAGTTATTGTTTCCTGCTACTGCTTGTTGGGGTAGGTGTTATGTGTGTCTCTCACTACCTCAATTCCAAATTGCTGTAAATGTTGTTGTTATTGCTACTGCTAATGTGTTTGCTGTTGCTGGAATGTATTTGGATTGGATTGGAATTGTATATATTCGTTAACACTGTTTGGGCTGGCAGGCTGGTAAATAATTATTAATATTATGAATATGTGTGATGGAGTGTGAACACTTTGGTTTTGAATTAACGCGTCGTTGTCAATGTCGTTGGCTTGTGATTGATTGAATGATTGACTGAATGATTGATTGATTTGAAATGATAGAATGGATGGGTGGGTTTGGGGTTGGATGACAGAGAGAGTGAGTGAGTGAAGTGAGGTGAAGTTTGTGATAAAGTGTGATGTGTGAGGGGTGAAGGTGATGTATATTTAAAACAATGTGTGTGTGATTGTCTTTGTATCTCTATCTCTATCTCTATTTGTGTGTGTGTGATCGTGGGTGTGGGTGACGAAGTGTGTACACACGATGATGTGTGAGTGTGTGGTTGATTGATCACTCTAAGGAGAGAGACAGAGACTACAAAAATAGAATTAATAATAATTAATCAACTCAAACTCTCAAGCACTCATTCAAACTGTGTATGTGCCTGTGACTAGGTGATGTATGACATACACAACAACGATAGAGTAATCACTTTATGATGCTGTTGCTTGAACGGCATGAACAAATGCAGATACGGGTGAGGTGGATGGATGGTTTGGTGGGAGGCATGAGCGCACGCAAAAAAAGGGGGTGGCAAATCTTTGAAATGATGATGATGTGTGCGAGTGATCGATCAAACAGCTTGGTGGGTATTGTTTTGCAAAACAAAAAGAAGAAAAAAAAAAACAAATGGAGATTCATTGCTTGCTTGATGATGTAACGAATCATATCATATGATCACACACACTACTTCCAAAGTGAGCACAACACACATCACACCTCCTTCCAAATTTACTCGACAAGACAGGCCATTCTAGAGTCACATGGGTACCCAATAGAACAAACACACTTTGACTTGTCTCGTATCTTTCGCACTCTGTGTATGTTTGATTGATTGATTGCTGATGTTTCTGTTGATGTGGATAGAGGCAGACAGACAGGTCGATGGTTTGGGATCACGAGATAGTCTTACCTTTGAGTATTTCTCTCTTGTGTGTGTTGCTTATTTTAGAGTGAGTGGCTGGTTATGTGGGTTGATTGGTAGTTGAGGTGGCCTTATCAAGATGATAATCAAGTCGAGTGAGAGAGAGTGTCGTCTGGAAAGAATGAAAGAAAGAAAGAAAGAAAGTATTGAACAGACTATCTCACTACTCGTTCGTATTTGTGTTTTTGTGTGAATGGTTGGATGGTTGATTGATTGGCTTGTGGTTGGTAGTTGGTAGTTGGTAATACTGCTACTCACTCGTAAAGTGAATACTTTAATGAGGCCTATAGAAGAAATATAATTGAATGGATATGGGCTAGAGTGTATGGTATGTGTATGTGTCTGTTGAAGGGAACACTTCTTGATACAATAACGTACACTCAATGTTCACTTGCGTGAGTTAGGGTGTCTCCAAAAGGATCACCATACTCGTAACACAGCAACTCAAACAGGATCAGGGGTGTGTGCACCTAGAACGGACATGTATTACTCTTGGTGTACTCTGAAGACGCCCCCACATCACAGCTTCAGCGAAAAAACATAACTCTGACATCATCAAACAATCTTGTTGAGGCGAAGAAAAAAAAAGGACCAAGAGTGGGCGAAATGATCATTTGAACTTGAATGTGATGTGAGGTGGATGGATGTCCAACAACACACACGATCAGTATTGATGTTTTGGATTGCTTCCACTCACGCAATACTATTACTCGTCTCACAACGGACAGTCCTAGTTGTTGTTGTTGTTGTTGATGTTGGCAACTTACATGATGCCTGGCGCCAACTGAGGCGAACAGAACAGATAAGGTTACATGGTCCACCTACCCAACCCCCAACTAGTGCCGCACATCATTGGCATTGACAATCGAGATGAAGAAATAAATATCTTCTCTTTGATCATGGATAATACTCCAGTATGGGATTAGAAGTGATGACTGACCTAATCAAAAAGATACAATCTCTTTTATTAGTTCAATGTCATTGTTAAAGTCAACGTTGTTGTTGTTGTTGTCAGGGCTAGAGCTCTGAATGTGATGTTGATGATTGCGATGATGGCGATGGTGTTTGACACTACTTTGAGAATGGTGTTGGAGGCGCTGGCCGCCACTACTACGCTCATAAAGTTGGTGTTTGGTATGTTGTTGATATTGTTGTTCCAGGGGATGTTGGTCCGTCTGGATACTGTCCAATTTGCGCTTGTTGCCCACTTGTTCTGGTTGTTGTTGGTACTGATGGACAGTACTGGTGTTGGAGTTGGAGGATATCGTAATGATTGGAGTTGTGGAGCATGACGAGTTTGTGCTGGATGGACCAGCAGTCTCAACAGGAAATGATGATGATGATGGCGTATTGTAATCGGAGGATGAAATGGATGAAGAGGTATCTGGTGTACTCCTTGGTGAAATTGATGTATGAATTATAATGGATGTTGTCGCTGCTGGTGATGATGTTGATGACGATGATGATGAAGTGGAGGGTGTTTGAAGTTGTGAAGATGGTGATGTAGGACGCGAGGCAGTGGCAGTGGCTGCCGCTAGTTGTAATGATGATTTGTGAATGATGTCTGTGAACTGTTTCAAGTCCTTCTCGTGTAGGTACAACTGGTAGTCTATCAGCTTGAGGAAGTGTATCTCTAGCTGATTGATATGACTCAGCGACACTGAGAATATCTTTGATATATACTTATTGACGTTCATCTTCTCTTCGACCCACATCTTGATCGTGATCACGATGCTATTGGGTAACAAGGTGGCGGTGTTAGCGGCGGCGGTGGTATCATTGCTGGCGGCAATGGAAACATAATGTTCAATCAATCAATCATACCTGGTGATGATGATGTCCAAGATGGACACAGAGTTGGAGACATTTTTCCGAACAAACAGATCGGCGTAGTAAATACATCCGACAAACAGCGAGTTGTAGTCTTTGCTGTTGGTCGCGCTGACACTCTGGGGATCATAGTTGGATGCCCCTGATGCCCCGGTGCCCGTCCCCAGCTCTGGCTTGGGGAGGGCGCGCTTACAATGTTGTATAAAGAAGAAGTGGACCACGCTGCCGGCCATATCCACAAGACGAGTGATGTAATGTTCAATGTCGGCCAGCGGCGTGGTACTGGTCGAGAGCACCTTGTTGGCCCATGACGCGGAGGCGGGTTGGGAGGCAGCCTCGCATGCCTGGCTGCCAAAGCAGGGTGCGGTCTTTGACTGGCGTATATTGATCGTTGGCAATGGCAGGAGGAGTGGCGGCACCGGCGTCTTGTATATCCACGTCAGGAATAAACGAGTGGAGTAGTTACGTATCATCAATGCTTCGAGGTCCTCCTGATACTTTTGTATCAGTATCTTCTTGGGAGAGGCGGTCTTCATCTTGGTAGTAGTTGTAGTTGTAATTGTAGTTGTAGACTTAGTAGTTGTAGACATAGTAGTAGTAGTAGTAATCATTGTTATATGATAATGATGAAGAATGGATAAGATTATAATGGTCGGGATCGACCTTGCAACATTTGGAATCACTGGTTACAGTGTGTTACTTGTTTGGCGGATTGATTGATTGACTGGCGGGCAGAAGTGAGCGAGTTAGCGGGCTATTGAGGGTATGAGCGAAATGATTGACAGGATTGACTGAAGGCAGAAAGTTTATGTGTTGGAGAATGATTGACGAGTGACAGGAAACACGAAGGAAGAGGAAGAGTGAGGTATGGGGAGGAGGTGTTGGTTGGTTAAAGTCGTTGACAACGATTGATCAACAACAACAACAACAACAAATGTATGAATAATGGTTGAGATGAGACTGCCGTGCTCTTTACGGTTTTGTAAGTAAGCAAGAACTGTGGATGAGTATGAGTAATGAGTATGTGAAGGGCGATGGATGGTCGTGGGCTATTTATGAGACACATGGCCAGGTTGTAAACAACACACACCACCGAGCCATGTTCGAAACATCGATCAACTTTGATTTGAGTTGTGTGAGTGGTTGCGGACTCCGTGTGTGATTGGATGTGATGGCTGGATGGTCCAACAACTACTTGAGTGTGTGTTGTTGTAAAAACAGGAAACAAGCCTGTGAGTCCACCTTCTAAACGAGATGATGGGTTGAAGTCGTTTGGAACTGAGCGAACAAAGTCATGTCGTATTTGTTTGTATTTGTGTTTATGTGCATTGGAGCGGAGTTTATGTCTCCTGTTGGTGGAGGTATGTAGACTTTGTTTTGGTCATCCTCCAAAGATGTTACAGTGTTTGGAACGAGTATCAATCAATCAATCAATATTTCCAAACACTGAACTGGAAACAAATCATTGATAGAGTTACGTTCATAATGATTGATGATCATTACCTTTGTTGTATTTGTGAATTTAAGGACTTTTTTGAGTTGTTGGTGAATGTAGTTGATATGAGGAATGAATGAAAGAATATATGTGAAGATGATTGATATTAGATGAATAGGTGGGAAAATGAATGAATGAATGAATGGGGTCAACTACCAGGACAGGTCTCGGTATTATTATTAAAGATGATCGTGAAGGAAAGACGCAAGAACCCCCCCAAGTTTGTTTGTTGTTATTGATTATCTAAAGAGGAGATGTCATGGAAAATGAATTGAAATAATTAAATGTTCTTGGTCTTTCACAATAAAGAAGGACCTGTTGGTCGGTCAAGCAAAACAACCACACTGAAGCCATGACGATGGTTGACCGATGTTGGTGCTGGAAGTCGGTCTTGGGAAGTGTGTGGTTGACAATGGGATGACCTCGATGACTACATCAGATATATTTGTTTGAATGAAAGGATGATGAATGGTCGAATCTGAGGATCCCCATATTGAGAAGTGGTGGGCGAGCTTGAGGAGAGGACTCCAAAAGATTGATAACAAACTTTAGATTCTTTCTTTAGAGAGTGATAGATAGGTAATAACAAGGAGTAATCTACAGTGTTGATTGGTGAACTATTCAATAAGGATAAGTATGGGAATGGATTGGGAGAACAAACATTAGTTAGTAGAGTGGACGGACTAGTTGGAAAGGTGAAAGATGGCATGGGCAAGCATGCAGGCAGGCAGGCAGGCAGGCATAAGTATCATTGTAATCATAGACTGGTTCTGGTTATTCAATCTAATCAATCAATCAATCAACCCCCGTACACATTGATGGCATCACAGAACAATATATATACACATTGACGAGTGTTTGTTTGAATGATTGTTTGTTTGTTTGTTTAGTTGTTTGATTGTTGCCAACAAGAGGCAGGCTAGGGTAGAGGGTGTGAGTGTGGTGCGTGATGTTGTTGGTTAGTGGTTGTTGCGAGGAAGGTGGATTGATTGATGGAATGGGTTATCATTCGTACATGTATGTATGGTTGTGCGTTCAATGGGTCAATCATCAATGGGTGGTGAATGACAGTGATCCTCCTCCTCCCTTCTCACTCTCTTATCCAAAAATATCATCTTTCCAGATTGGTCTTTGTTGGTTGGATTGATATAAGCGTATAATACATGTATAATATAGAGAGGTAGGCATTGTCGATGGAGACTCGATCAATGTTGTAGTATGACAAATTGAACGAACTGTTAATACTTGTGATGAGGGTTACAGTGAGAAATTGATGGGTCAGATGAATGATGGAGATTGGTCTGAAGCTTCAGAATATGTTATTGCCCGATACGATATATATATATTAATTAATTAATTCTTGGATTTTAATTTATTTATTAAGTTGGTTGATTGATTGATTGAAACGATAAAGTTGTGAGTGATGAGAACAACAAGAGATGTTTTGTTAAAGTATCCTTAGGTGGACTCAACCTTTATTGATCCACTAATAGATGCACTTGATTCTGTTGACATGGAATCTTGGTTGGATGACGATGATTCGTCGGGACTGGAGGAGGACTCGGCGGATTTGATTGAAAATGGTATTGGATGCACAGCCAATGTTATCCTTTGGATTGCCTTCTCAAGCTTGGTCTTGAACTCGGGATGCTCTGATTTGACTTCCAGAGTTTCCAGATGTACGCTCGCCAGTTGATCGTCAATATTGAGGTGCAGAAGCAGTGGGTCGTCTTCGTCAGGCCTTGGTGCGCCAAATTGTTGCGCCAGCAATGATTTAACATCTTCGCGCAATGTCAATCGTTGGCTCTGTTTCCTTGACTTGGTCATCACCACAACATCCTCAATATCCTCATCATTCTCTTCTTCCTCTTCTTTCTTCACCATGATGTCTTCTGTCTTTCCATTGCTATCGCTCATCATCTCATCGTCATTCTTTGAACTGGATCGTACTCTAAGACTGAATGGATTTGATTCAATCTGCATGATCATCGCAACGATCGAGTCTGCCACCATGTCCGTGACGGGATTCGAATCCCATTCAATTGTAACATGTGATCCTGTATTATAAGTGAGTGTTATCGAGTCGTATATCTTTGAATCAGATCATGTTGGTTAGTATGAGCGTGTATGACCAGCATCCTTGTCGTCGTATAACAACAACATACCTTTATGATTGGCCTGTCATCCGATGTCTTGGTCTCTTCGATCTCGTCATAGAGTTGTTCAAGGGTGTTGCATAGGAGTAGGTACTTCTGGCCGAATGGAACTGATTGTTTCTGTTTGATTATGTTGGTCTTGAGGTTGGTGTAGTTGTGCAGATCGGATGGCGCAATGATGTGATGTGTAAAGTCCTTGGTGACCAACAGACCAGAGATGGTGGTGTTGTGTCTGGGTGTCTTGGAGGCGATGGCGCCCAGCATCTTGGCCACCTTCTCGGCCTTGAACTCCATCTGAACGTTCTGCGAGTTCTTGGGTGTCATGATATTGATCGTCTTGAACTTGGCGACGAGTGAGTGCTTCAGTCTGGACATCTCGTTGGCGTCGCCGTGCACCAGCACGATGTGAGGTGGATGGATGTCCTGGATGAACTCGGACGTCTGCAAGAAGTCAGAGTGAGCGCTGAACGACACATATGTAACTGACAGGTTGAGTGGGATATTGACACCATCCAGTCGTGTGATCTCCTTGGGCTCAGTCATGATGTGTTTGGCCAGTGTACCCTCGACGTTGTAACCTGGGATAACAACTCCATTCCTCTTGTCTGAGCACCATCGTTCAAACAGCTGTCTGGACAGACCACTCTGAAGCATACCAGGACTGGCCATGAACACACAAGGTCCATTGTCCTCAAACTTCTCAATGCCCTTGATATTCTGGATGTATTTAAACTCGAATGGATTGGATACATCGAACTGAGCTCTGATTCTCTGTGTAGATTGATTGATTGTGTGAGTGATTGAGTGACTTGGAATGATTCCAAAGTTGGTGAGCCAAACTTACCTCATTCATCATGTTGATTGAGAATTGATATGTGGACATGCACTTCTTGGCCAGGGCACTGGCGTAGTAGATAGGTATCCTTTGGAGTTCGGGATGTGCTATCCAGTATTCATCGAGAATGAGCAACAACTCTTGAGCTCTGCCAAGAGCAAACACTGGTATCAGACATCGACCACCACGTTTGACGACATCATGTATGGAGGAGGTGAATCTTCGCTCTCGCTCTAGTCGCGGCTCGTGCACTTGCACGCCGTATGTGCTCTCGATGATCAGTACGTCCACGTTGACCGGGGGCGTCTCGGCACCCATCAGATGTCGGTCCTCCTGTCGCGAGAAGTCTCCTGTGTACAATATCTTTGTGCCGGCAATCTCCACGAGGAACATGGCCGCGCCTAGCACGTGGCCGGCATTATAGCAAGAGAACCTGATTCCATTGTGTTCGAGCTTCTCGTGATACTTGATATGTTGAATCTTGTCTGAGCTACGCTTGAGGTCGGCCTCATTATATGGTATCTCCTCAGACATACTGCTGACCTTTACATAATCACTCATCAATATCTTGTAGATTGACTTTGTTGGCGGTGTCATATATATCTTGCCCTCAAAGTCTGTCTTCTCCACAATATAAGGTACTGCTGCTGCATGATCTAGATGGAAGCTGTTCAATGAATGAGTGAATGAGTGAATGAGGACCATTAACTTATCCATCAACAACAAGGTGATACATACTGAGTGACGAGTAGCAAGTCGATCTCTGATGGGTTGTCGATTGAATCAAAGTAGGGTAGTGATGACATGCCTGAGAAGGCAGGATGTACACCACAATCAAACATGATGGTTTTGCCCTTGTACTTCATTAGTACACAAGATCTGCCTACTTCATTGCCTGCACCAATTGGCATGATCTCCAACAAGTCATCCTTCTCAGTACCTCCTCTAACCGGTCTCTTATTATTCGCATTCAAGTGGTGTTGGTGACCGTGATGTGTATCCATCCTCTGTCTATCTTATCTGTGTATGTATATATATATGTACAATATTGAATGAATGAAACAAACAATGAAAGATTGAACATAAACTTTCGCCTTCACTCAAACTCATTCATTCATTCATTTTCCAAACTTCATCAAACAGATACTATTTGTATGAATGAATGAATGAATGATAGAGTTTATATTTATTAATTACAATGACAAGGTAAACAAGTAATACTTTAGATAAAAGTAGTTGGTCTAGTCTTTAAGTATTCAGCTAGTTGTGGGATTGATGCAATCTTCTTGTGGAATGAAAGTAATGCTGTGAATGGCTCGAGAACTGCCACTAGGTTGCCAGGCTGTTGATGGAAGAAATCCAAAAGATTGAAGATACTGATATCAGCCCAGCTCAACTTGTTGTTCACAAGATATACACCGCCAGCCTTGACAAGCAATGTCTCAAGCTTCTTGAACACCTTTGGAGCGGTCTCACTGGAGAACGTCTTCAGAGCTGCCTCGTCTTTGCCAAGGTATGCTTGGAAGTATGGTGCATACAGATCACCAGGCAGCAAGGCGTACTGAAGGATCTGAGCGGTCTCGATTGTTGATGAGCCAGTGAGTTTGAGATGATCGGCAAGATAGTACTCGATGGCTACAGATTGTGCCAATTGGATTATATACTTGGAGAGTATTTGTTATTTTTATTGTTATTAGCAAAAGGAAGGGAAGGGAGGCAGGGAAGGGAATGGAATATAATATAATGTAATGGTATAAGTATTGTAAAGGAAGGGAAGGGAAAGAAGAGAGGTGAAGAGGAATTAGATGATCTTCACAATATCTAATCCCCAGTTGATCAGATGTAAATAGCCAAAATACAAAGGGGAGTTGAATACCTCAATGAAATTGGCTACTTCATCAATCTTATTCATCACCAGAGTGGTATGAAGGTAGGGACTACAACCAATAATGGGGTACTCCTCATTCATTCCACATCCAAGTTTGTGTAATTATTGAACATACCTCTGTGGTAACTCCACCTGATCACGATCATTCAATAAATTAATTGCTGTTCATTTATGGTATCATGAATATACCATACTCAAAGGAACAAACACAGATCATTATATTGCTCAATCTCTGATTTGTTATTCATTGGTAAATCACTAAATAATATTATAATTCAAAATGAGAAGAACATTCAACTTAAATTTATTATTGTTATTATTATTAGTAATTTTATTAATATTAAATAATGTAAGCTGTTTATCATCATCGGAGACTCCATCATCAGATAATAGTGCTGTATACGTTGAAGAGATAAACGAATGTGACAAAGGTTGCTTCTCAAACATGTTAGGTAATAATATTTGTGAGAAGGTTTGCAACACCCAAGATTGTTACTTTGACCATGGAGACTGCGAGGGTACAGAACTTGAAGATATGGTATGAACGCCACTCATCATTCAGTTATTTTTAAAATCCAGGAACCCCAAGTTGATTAATTAATTAAAGTTGGCAATATTTATTGAATTCGGACCTAGAGGAAGAGGGAAATGACTATCATTGCAATGATGAATAGTGATGGGATGTAGATTCTTGACGATGAATTGAGTCCGGTGGTAGTGCCAATGGTTGTGGAGTTGGTGGTGGGGATGCCAGTGGTTGTGGTTGTGGATGGAGGTGGAGTTGCACAGGCAGTGACCGAGATACGATCAGAGGTGATGCTGCATCCAGTTCGCTCAACCATCATGGCACTGTACATGCCAGTGGCCAGACCCGGGAATGTAATGTCGTTGTCGTAGAATTGGTCGGGGCCGAGGCTAACGACGACGTTGTCAGAGCTGTCCAGGAGGGCAACTTGAAGGAGGTCATCGAACTGCTTCATGTACAAACTGAACATGCCACACTGGACCGAGACGACCTCTGCCTGCATATAGTCCGAGCGGACGGTGGCCAAGACTGAGAGGCGACGAGAGCATGAGCCCGCGCCAGTGACGACGGCATCGACCAGGAAATCGCCTTCCTTGACAGTGGTGACTGTGTTGGCGTCCACACCGTTGACCTTGTAGGTGGCGGTGTAGCCAGTTGGGGCGATGCTGAGGGAGAGGGTGGTCGAGTTGAGTTTGTAGTTACAGATGTTTGGTGCTGCGACAATCAGTTGTGGCTCGTTGCTGCCAACCACGATACTGATGGTCTTGGTGCAGTAGGTGTTGCTGTTGCTGAACACGGTGAGTGTGTGGATGCCGGCGGACAGGAAGCGGAATGTGATGGTGGTGCCCGAGATGAGAGTGTCTGAGTTGAAGCCAGTCTCAGTGCTGATCAGGTGGTAGAGGTAGGTGGCAGTGTCGGCGTTGGTGATGACAACCTGGCCGTCGCGAGAGTATGTGCACGACTCATTGACGACGTTGTAGGCGACGTTGACGTTGAGTGGCGAGATCGAGGGCAGGTTATCAAGGGACAAATATAGGAAGTTGTCGTCGTTGGGCAAGTGATAGTTGTTGCGCGATCTGTAGTTGATGTATTGATCAGAGTCCAGGCTAAGGTAGGCGACGCCATTGGAGTCGGGGGCGTATCTTCCGCTCATCAAGATCTCAAATGCCTGCATGCTGGCGGTGTCAAACTTGAACGTGAGGACACGCGAGCCACACTGGGTGGGCGGTGTGATGGTGAAGCGGGGCTTGTTGAGGGGCATCAATGCGGTGAGGTTGAACGAGTACTCGTAGGGGCAATCGTAGAAGTCGTAGATGTGCACTGAGAAGATATCAGGGTAGTCTTCAGGGCTGATGGTCCAACCAACAATCGTCATATGGTCTGGCAGGAAGTAGCCGTGAGAGGTTTCGGAATAGCCGGTGTAGAAGTTGGGTTTCAGCAGGACGACCTTGGCAACACCGTCGTAGGCACCGACAGTGGGGAACTGGATGACGTCTACGCGGAACACGGGCGATGTGTCGAACTTCTGGACGTATGACTCGTGCCACAAACAGTTGCCCGAAGAGATCTCGAAGAGGCGGTTGCCCTGGGGCATGCCGATGATGAGCTGGGTGTATCTGTCATAGCCGGCGTTGTTGTTCTCGCCAAGGTCGGTGACACCGTCGATCACGATGGGCTGGCCGCCCTGGGTGACGACGATCTTGGCCGAGTTGGGTGCAGAGTTGACCATCGAGCGACAGCCCGACGTCTCAACGGGGGTGATGGTGATGGTGCGGTTGGTATCAGTGGGGACGGGGATGTTGTTGATCTGACCGACGCCGCAGATAGAGTGGTTGAAGTAGAGAGTGCCAGATTGGGTAGAGGGCACTGTGCTGACACCGTTAGACAGGAAGCCGTAACCGTTGAAGTTGGCGGTGTAGAAGTTTTGGAAGTTGTGGAGGGTGACGTTGGCCGAGGCAGTCTGGCAGTCCGACGATAGCTGGGGTGTGATCGAGTAGGTGATGGCGGTGGTGGTGTCGATGGCGTTGATTGTGACGGTGAAGGGTTGGGTGCATTGTGAGCCTTGGTAGTACACCATGATTTTGGTGGTTCCTACCGGCACGAGGAAAGTACTGCCAGAGGGCTTCATCGAGGTGTATGAGTTGTTGAAGTAGTAGTAGGAGACCGGACTGGTGAAGTTGATCTGGATAAGTCCAAAGCTAGAGACACAGGGTGCTTGCGAGAGGACGGTGATGTTGGCGTTTTGTGGCGAGGCGGGTATCGAGTAACGGATCGAGCGAGGGGGGCAGGTGGGGAAGGTGGCTGGCACGTTGAAGTTGTAGTTGCTGTTGTTGAAGTTGACTGGAGTGCCGACTGTGCTTCGGATGCCCTTGTACACTGGGAAAAGTGTGCCCGAGATGTTGGCGCCACAGACCGAGGGGTAGACAACGTCGACCCAGTCCCAGGTAATGTATTGATTCTGGAATGATGACACCTCGCTGATGACGACCGACTGGTTCTTGGTCAGGCCAGTGCAGCCCTTCAACACGGTGCTGAGTACCCAGTTGGTTGCGACGTACAGGCCGCCCATCACACCCTCTGTTGCGACCACGGTCTTGGTAGGGTTGCTGATCATGATGCTTTCGAAAGACTGGTAGTTCTGGATGGTGACAGTGAAGTTGCCCAGACAGGTGGGGTCGTCGTAGGTGATCTGGACGAGTGGGTTGATTGAGTCGTATCTAAAGATGTATGGGTTGTCGTCGCAGGTCGATGTGAGGGATATGCCGGTGCCCAGGGTGACTGGCAGCTGGCGGTTCGAGTCGATCGAGCCTTGGCTTGCACTGAGGGTCGAGAAGTCGCGTGGGTAGGTGATGGTGACGGCCGAACCAGCACTGCAGGTGGGCTGTGGCGACTGGCCAAGGGTGTGCGTGACGGGGATGTAGTAGTTGGTCATGTCGTAGGCGGAGTTGCCCTCGCAGCCAATGTTGAAGTTGATTGCGTGCGAGCCCTGAGTGAAGGGTGTCTGAACGCCGGCAGTTACGTTGAACGTGCTATCGATTGTGATGGGGCCAGGGCTGCTCAGACCATTGACGGTGAGCGTCTGCAGGGCGTACGATGAGTTGCAGCCGGCGATAGACTGTGAGCTCACGGTGACTGAGGGAGTAGAGGGGTAGATGTATCCGGAGTAGATTATGACGCTGGTGCATTGGGCTGCGGTGGCGTAGATGGTGTAGGGCACCTGGTTGCCGGTGGCCACTTGCACGTTATCAAAGATGCCATTCGATGCCTCGGAGGTCCTGTTGGTGCCTTGCAACTCAAGTACCAAAGAGCTGAATTGCTGGTAGTTGGTGACGACGAGGCGGCCGTTGGGCAGGCCACAAGTTGGCTGGGTGACGACTACCTGTGGTGTGAGGGACTTTGTGATGTCGTAGACAAAGCGGACGCTGCAAGATGACATGCTGGGTGGGTACACTCTGAGTCTGTGCACGGTGTTTGCCTGGAAGACGTTCGAGTAGACAAAGGTGTTGTTGTAGGCGGTCTGTGGGCCAGAGTCGATTCTGAAAAGCGCGTTCCTGTTCTCAAAGCCAGTGACGGTGAGAGTCATGTTATTGCCGTAGCATACGGGCTGGGTGATGGTGATCTTGGGGATGGTGATTGTGAGCGTTCTGTTCCTGGTACAGTTGCCGATAGTGGCAAAGATGGTGTGTTGGCCAGCCTCTGTGGCGGTGAACCAGTAGTAGTTGAGGTAATAACGTTGCGATGTGACGGGTGGGCTGATCGTTAGATTGTCCCAGCCATAGTCGTAGGCGTAGAATACAATAGTTGAATCACATGTAGCATTATTGAATTGAATGTCCAGGTCCGAAGCGGAATCGCATGGATCCTGAGCTGAAGCCACACTAGTGGCAACCATTATCAAGGCACATAGCAACAGTGCCCTGGTAACAGGTGTATATCTCATCATAGTGTGTTTAGAAACAACTAAATGTTTGAGTGAGTATGGTCGAGGGTAAGGGTTGATGGTCGAGGGTTAGGGTCAAGGGTTCATTAAGGGTATATTTGTGGCCAATCAATCAATATTACTTACCTATATATTAAAATATAAAGATATATAAGTTAGGTTATATGTATATATTAGTTGGAAGGAAGAATGTAGATTGATTGGTTCTAACTAAACTCCTGGTTGATATAGTTTAGCATCGAATCAATCGCATCGGCTAATCATTCAATTGAATGACACGAACTAAATAAATAACCGCTTGATGAGATGACATACACAGGAAACGACTGGACATGTCACATGACCCGGGATGGACGACAGGATGTGTGATCCTCAGAAAACTGTCAGATATGATGGTCCATGCCTCCTTCGCAACACCATGTCATTTGCTTGCCTCTACTTTGAAATCAATCCTGTCCTATGTTGTTTTTTTTGTACAACCCTTTCTATCATTTATCTATCTAAATATAAATCAACCATGTGAGACGATAACCATTTTGATCAAACTTTCCCCAACAGCAGGTCGATTCGTTTTGGAAAAGTTATTGAAATCAAGTCAGTTTGTGGGGAGACGGTGTCTGAATCATCGTCGCCCCCTCTGATTGTTTGTTTTGATTGGTGTCGACATCATCGTTTATTAGTTTAGATCGTAAAAAGATTCACCATTACTTATTATGCAAGGTAAGAGGAAGTAATGAATGAAGACTAGTTTTCAAATGACCAGCGAGCAAGTCAAGTCTGGTTTGTGTGCGCCTCCAACATTAAGTCCTGGGAGACCCCTATTAACATCATGATGACTACTTTGTGGAACGCCTGGTTTACTGTTGATATGAGTTTGTTTGCCTTGTTGAAATGATATTGTATCAGAAAATTGTCAGTCTGTTTAGTTTCCGATTCCAGAATAATTATTCAAAGAGTACAAATAACCATAAATTAAGATTGATTACTTGTATGTCGGTCTCAATATTCCCTTGAAACTGTTTGATCAACAAGGTCGTCTTACAGCAATCACTACCAAACTTCAAACTTTAAAACTGAAATCCCGAAGACCTGTTCAACCAATCCATTTTATCTTGTTACATTCGTCAGGAACCATCCCAGACTTTATGAAATCCAAGAAGACCTGTTCAACCAATCCTTTTTATCAAGTTGAATCAATCAAAGTAATAGAACACTATTGTATTAATACGTGCCAAAGCTATTGCCAGAGTAAACTATATAAACACCCATGGGTAATAAAATCCAGCCTAGCTAATTGGCTGTCGGTAATTTATTGAATACAAAAAGAAAGAGTTAACTCTATGAGCGGTGGGTATTATAACAATGATGTGAGAAAGTTTCCTAGTTGGTAAGATTCCTACACTCTCGCGCTCACTCAACAACTGGCAATATTGAAGCTTGATAGATTTACAATGGCCGATGGAGGACGCAATGTAAGACCTGATGATGTACTTGGTGGATGGACATGGACCGTGGACTCTGCATCGGGAATCATAACGAAACGATGGAACTCCAATATCTGTTGGGAGAATTGATTGAGTCCATCCTCGTCGTCACTATCACAGTTATCATCTTCATCAATTGCATCGTTGCAAATAATATTGTTGATGTTGCTGTTGTTGTTGTTGTTGTTGTTGTTATTCTTGTGACGAATAGATTGTGTTGGAGTTGATGGATTTGATTGTTGTTGGAGATTGGTACCAGTGATATTGCTGGTTCTCTTTGAAGTTGATATCTTCTTCTTCTTTATACTCCTCTTGTGATACTCTATGTTGGATGAGCCACTACTATTATATACATTGTTGTTGTTGTTGTTATTGGAGATCATTGTTGTTGGTATGTTATCGGATGTTGGTTCGTCGTTGAGGTCAATAAAGTCGGTATACTCCTCGTCGCTTTCACTATAGTCGAATATCTCCTCGGTGCAATGTGTGCTGGAACACTCGTCCAGCGATAGAGAGCGGTCGTCGATATCTCTATCTCGTTCGTAGTCTGATTCCAACTCTCTATCACTATCATCGATCATCACAAAGTGTAGTGATGTCTTTCTATCTTGGAAATTATCCATCTTTTTTTCCAGACAATATATATATATATATTATTTCGATATTGATATAAATAAATAATATAACTATGTATATAATGTAATAATAATAATAATAATAAAGTAGAATAAGAATATATAATATATATCAAATACTACTTAATCACCTAACATAGTACGACCTTCCTTTGTAATTTTGTTTGGATACCAAGGTATCAAAGAAAGTCTAATTCTATAGGTTCCGCTGCTGCTGATGCTGCTGCTATTAGTTGGGGTTGTGTCTGAGCACTTGAATCACTTGTATACATAGAAAGAATAAGTTGATTGACAACAGGACTGATCAAATTGATTGGTTGATTGACTGGACTGATTATTATTATTCTTGTGGTGTGTAATGTTTGTCCAACTAGTTATATAGGTTGTTGATTAATGTTGCCACTTGTTGTCTTTGTGTATGAATGTATATGTAATTGTTGTGTTGGAACAAAGTGAATTGAATTGAATTGAATTGGAATTGAATGTAGATGTTTACTGTCCGTCACTCTTCCTTTCTCTCTGTCTGTCTGTCTGTCTGTCTGTATGTCTCAATGCTTGTGCTAGTGGCGGCAACTTGTATATATTGTGAGAGCGCGCGAGTGCAGTTCCTTTAAACGTGAGAAAACCTTAAGATGAAGATGATGTGTTATGTATGTATGTATTTATGAATGAATGTATAATTAAGTGTGGTTGTTATATGTGTGTGTTGGTGTATATATTTAGAAGAGGTGTTATGTGTGTACTTGTTCAAAGTGGGAAGGGGTGTGTTGTTGTTGTTGTTGTTGTTGGGTCAAACAAACAACTTAAACAGTTATAAAGATGTGTAGATGTGTGTATGTGCACTCGAGTAGTTATAGTTGATGCGTAATAACAATCGACAGTCAGCTGATCAATAACTCAATCAACAACACAACTTCTAAACTGCTACAAACTAAATAATAATAATAAATGTTTAATAGGTGATTATGTTATGTTATATGTGATTATTTGTATGTATTAGTTTGAACTCAGTGACAGGAAGTGAAGAATAGTTTCTCGATCTGGTTGATCATGTCTATGTGGCTGTTTGCGTAGCATTGTAAAATAACGGTCATCATCCATCACCATCATTGACCACTACTAGAATTCAATTAATTTTTTAATTAATCGGTGATTGTTTCTCAAGTTTGTGTGAAATGGTTGTGGCGGGTCCTCCCCCATCAAAGGGGTTTTTGAAGTGAATGGCATTGGGCAAGTGTGTGTGATGGGTTAGAGAATGGGATCATTCTGTGTGAGGGTGAGTGCCTCCTCGTTTATTATCCGAAGATACCAACAAAGCCATTGGTATTGGCTTTTGCCAACTTCCCAAACCCAACATGATATTATATTATCTCTATGTCTGAAACATTGAAAAATGTAGATACCGGCATTTTATTGATTGATTGATTTATCATCGAAGAGTCATTCCATTTTTCTTGGGAAACCGCAAACGACTACTAATCAACACTAAAGCCCAATACAACTATCTTCATATATATAAGTTATAACATTGGGAATAATTTAATAATAATATTATTATTGTGCCGATTTGATACTAAACAATGATATTTGCGCTGCAGTGGATATGTATCCCCAAGTAAAGGTACCTCCGTTGGGGGCAATCGATGCATAGGCTGGAAGTGATATCTCTCCACCGTTCAAGATAACATTCCATGAGGAGGTTGGGTTGAAGTCAGTGGCGGTCATTGTAACTTGGGTAATTGTACTAGCTCCATCATTCTTAACAATCACATCATATTGAACATATTCAACATTGTCTGTTGTCCATGACGAGGCCACCTTCTTTGACACTGATACCTTGGGTGATGGTGGGGCAACAGTACAAGACTCACCAAAGTGAAGAGCAGGGCATCCAACTGGCAATGGATTGATAATCAACTAGATTGATTGATTGAGTATATTGTTACTATTGATCCCGGGCAAGTATTGAGAATTAATGAATGATAGGATAACATACAACAAAAGTGTGAACTACACCATCCATAAGGAATCCGAATGTGTTTCCAGTGGCAGCGGAACAGTATAGTGTTGCACCCTTGTTACCAACTTGAATCGTTCCATTGGTGTATACAACAAACTCACTTGGCTGTGGACTTGGTTGGGCAACATCAAAGGGTTGGTTTAGAAGGTTGGAACCACATACATAGCTGTCACTCTGGAGTATCTTAACAGGTGCCTGTTGTCTTATTCCATCAAAGTAACGACTGTACATCAGGTTGCCCTTTAAAGCAAATTGGTTGCCAGATGGAGTGATGGCAGTACCCGAATAGGTAATGCACTGGTAGCCTTGGCCAGCATTTATATATTGTTGGAGTTGGGTGACACAACTGTCTGCCGAGGCAATGGCAAACAATGTCATTGCGACCACCAGTATCTTGGTAATGGATAGTTTAAAAGTCATATTTGATTGATATATTGAATATATGTTTGATTGATTGAATGAATTGTATGGATGAATTAATTAATTACCTCATTGACAGCTTATATATTTTTGTATATTCTCCAGTCATCCAATCATCAACAACCTTTACTTACAAGGAAGGTAGGGGTATGACAACTTATCATTCATCCTCACCAAGGGGTGTAGTGTTGACATCGGTTCATGGAACATGGTAAATGGATGTGAGTGTGTTGACATAATGTCAACAAGGTGGAAACAGTGTGTTGCCGCCCTCACCCACATACACCCACCATCTATCAATCCAACCAAGGCAACCAGCCACTATTCATTGTCTAATCGACATCATCATACTATATTAAACCTGTGGTTGTATAATGGAGTGTCGAGTAGTTAGTCATGTTGGATTTGATTGATTGGAACAGATGTTCCTTGTTTAGAACCCTTCTTTATGAGGCAATGACTATTTCATGTGGTCTTAAATCCCTGGCCATTAAACGAATGAACAACTAATATTAATAATTGCCAATGTTACTCCTTTCTACATCTCCCTTCCACTATCTTGCCTGCTTATTACATGTTGTTGTTTTGGTTGGACATTTGATGATTCCAGTTGTTGGTTTGATTGATATGCATACTTCTTCTTCTTGGATTTATTGTTGTTGATGATAATAATGATGTTGATAATGTAGATAATAATGATAATATTGATTCTTTGATTTGGTTGCATTCTATGCTCCTGCTGCTTCTCCCTCCTAACTTCTGTTACAACAGGTGGACCATAAGGTCTAAAAATAATAGTTGGAGAAGGAGATTGGGCTGGAACTGGTGTTGTTGCTTCCATACTTGATTTCCGAGTAGTTGGCGAATGGGTATGAGTTGGCAGACAACTCTTGCTCTTGGGATCCACAACTGCGAAGGAATTGAACGACTGGGGCATGTCCATTGCTCTTGGCCTCGGCGATTGGTGTGGCACCACTGGCGTCCTTTGACAGCAGGTTGGCACCGGCAGAGACAAGCAGGCGACAGCACTGCTCCTCACCAAGCGAGGCGGCCAGATGCAACAGGGACTCTCCGTCGTCGTTGGCAACATTCGGGTTGGCACCGGCAGACAGTAGCAATCCCAGCAGATCCGACTTTGATTCGCGGATCGCAAAGTGCGCAGGCGCCTCGCCCTCCTCGTCGACAACATTGAGCTGAGCGCCACCGGCAATCAGCAAGCGAGCAATGTCCATACGGCCAACGCTTGCTGCCAAGTGCAACGGTGTCGACTCGGTCACTGTCTGGAGGTTGACGTTGGCACCCTTGAACATGAGGTACTGGATGTAAACGAGGTTCTGTGCGAGCACGGCCATGTGGATCAGTGCAATTCCGTCGGCATTCTGTGAGTTGACACTGACGCCACAGTTGAACATGTTGTCGATTGATTGGAAGTCGGCCGAGTTGAATAGCTGTATCATAATATCGCCCACTTGACAGGACTCTATTGTTGTAGGTGTTGTAGTCGTCGACGTCGTTCCCCGTTGGAGAGGGGGAACGGCATCCAAATTGCCATTTCTGTCTACGACATTTACTTCATTGATCTGTTGTTTGGCGCCAAAGGCTGAGGATAATGACATCTTTGATAGGAGAGGAAGGGTTGGGATGGGCTGATGTGCGATGTGTTTAAACTGACAAAGTGACGATGCTTAGAATAAACTGATTGAAGTTCTTCAGATTGAAGATGCTGATGCGTTGGGAGAGGGGAAACGTTGAAATCTGTTGTTGCTCGCGATGCAAATGTGCGTGTTGGATACTAGGTGATGGGAGTGAAGTGGAGATGCCGGCGGGGGTGGAGGGTGTAGCTTGTTGCTGTTGATGGACTAATTTGCTGCTGCTGGATATGCGACTATTCCGCGACTATCAGTTTTATGAGCGCTGGTGTCGTCTGTGCACTGCTGCTGTCTGGTCTGCCTTGGATCACTTTAGATTGATACAAGGTAGATTGAGATAAGAGAGGACGAACGAACCAACCAAACAAAAACCAATGCTGTAGCGAGATAGGTAAATGTAGGAGGGTAAAGTTGGTAGGGTATGAATTGATTAATTAATTACAAAGAGTTGATGAATGAATGAATGAATAGTGGTAATTAGTTGTTGTTGATTATGACAAGACTACTACTACTGAGCAAACATGAAGGTAAATATTAATTGATTAAAGAGTTGATAGCACTTGGCTTGATTGTTGGAGATTGAGAAGAAGTGAGGGAGGGAGGACGAGTCTAGACTTTGTACTTCCAACTGACTACTACTACTTCTTGTTGTTGTTGTTGCTGCTGTGGGAAAATGTACAGAAATGTTCCTGTTGCTGCTGCTGACTGCTGACGATGACGATGAGGGATAACTAAAATGTGTTTGTTGTTGCTGTTGATGATGATGATGATGACTCGTTTGAGTTTGAAAGTATTCTTTAAATTTGAAGCGTTGATAAGTGGTAAGGGGCTTGAATGATTGATTGATTGATTGATTGATAACTTATTATAACTAGTCTATTTGATAGTTGTTTGACTTTGATGTAATTATTATTGTTGTTGTGAGAATTGAATAAACAAAGCTTGTTTCCTCCCTCTCTCTCTTCAATTCTCAGGCATTCCCACTCTCTCACACACATACACCAACCCACACTATTCCAACTCTTCACACACTCTCACTTTCGGCCAACACTCGCAACAACTCACCTCAGGTCATTATTTTTCTCAGCACACTGTCTCTTTTGCTAAATAATTCAGAAAATGGAAGGAAGGAGAGTGATGCATCACTCACACGTATTTACACTTGGGCGCCTCACGTCTGAGGCCTTCTATGACTTCCACATGAAGACACAGGTTACTGAAGACCAATTGGGCAACTTTTGGAAGATCCAACAACTAAATTATGTGATTGTTTGATTGAACGAATGACAAATGATTGGTGATGTTGGTTGATAGTGTTGGGGGAAATGATTGGGTTGGTGGTGGCCCAGTTTGGAAATGGTTGGAATGGTTCCCTCTACTTGGACATTGAATAACTGGATTGATGAATGAATGATTGACAAGTGTTGACAACACACAAAAGAAAAGAAGGAAACCTGTCCATATAGTTTTTAGTACTGGTTTATTGTTGAAGGGCTTGGGTCCTGGCTGGGGCACGCATAGTCACACTGGAACGAAAGATTGAGTTTAGGCAGTGGCGGTCTCCTCGGTTCTCTCGACGGCAACACCGGTCTCCTCAACTGGGGCTGGGGCAGCAGCAACTGGGGCGTTCTGGTAGTGCTCGAGCAACTTGGCGATTTCGAACTTGGGCTGCTTCAAGACCTTGACCTTGCGGATGTAGGTGTTGTTCAATGGGAAGTACTGGGAGCATTGCTTCTGGATCTTCTCAGAGATGGTCTGGTCGACGAACTTCTTGACGACGGAGGCGAGGTCGGTGGCGGTGATCTCGGCGTTGATGATCTCGAACATCTTCTTACGGATGAGCTTGACCTTGGAGGACTTGGCGTACGAGGTCTTCTTGGCTTGCTTCTCGGAGGCCTTCTTGGTGAAGGTGATGGCAAACACGCGGAGGGTGTATCCGTCGGTGGTCTTGACATCGACGAAGCACTCGATCAAAGTGGCCCACTTGTGGATGAGGGAGCGCAACTTGTCGGAGGTCATGTCCATACCGTGGAAGTTGGTCAACACGGACTTGCCCTCAACCTCGTCGGCTCTCAACTTGATCTTGCGGAAGACGTGGTTCTCGTCGTTCTTCATGTCACCGAGGCAGACATCGAAGACACGTCCCTTCAAACCATCAGAGGCGAGCTTGGTACCCTGAGTACGGTTAACTGGGGTGTAACCAATCTGGTTCGACTCGTTGGGCTGGAAGAACACGGTTGGTGCTCTTACGTTGTACCACTCCTTGCGGGAGAATGGGTCAACCCTATAATATTATTAATCAAGTTGTTTGATTGATTGTGATTGATTATGAGTTTGATGATTGTGATTTTATGAACGAGTGAATGTTAGTCATCAATATTCGTTAATTCTGTGTTTTGTTCATGTCAATGTATGTATACATACTTCTTTCCTCCCTTCTTGGATCCCTTCTTCTTTGATTTGCTGTTTGATTATTAATAAGAATGTTTAAGAAGAAGTAAAGCGTTAGTAATCATTCAAGTATCATTGTATCAACATCATCATCATCACCATCAATTGTGTTGTCAACATCATAATTATCAACAACTGTCACTACTACTACATCTATGTTGTTCTATCTGTTCGTTCGTTTGATTGATTGTGTTTGTCTTGTGTTATGTACATCGATCATTCAATCCAATGATGTTATTCGCTTATTGTATCAACTTGATTCACCAATCCAATTATTTGTTGTTGTCAATGTTATCGTTGTAATTGTTATCGTGTTGTTGTTGTTGTGTTATATTGTTGTTGATATTGTTGAAGATGTATGTTGTTGACGACGCAAGAGTTTGGTGAGCGACAATAGAGATAGACATACTCAGCCATTGTTCTCTGTGGTTATGCGGAAAGACTAAAAGGGCGATGTGAATGCTCAGAGGCTCGTTTTGATATGCTCTGTCCTCCCCGCACGCTTCACTCTGATCTCAACTAAAAATTGAATTAAATAAAAATAAATGACAAAGAAAACAAGTTGAGAGGAGAGCGAGAGTTGTTTTCAATGCAAAAATTAAATGCCCGGGCTTTCCCTCTGCCCTACTTCACGAAGTTCTTAATATTTCAATTCATTTATGGGTTTGAGTAGATTGAAGAATGAATGAACTTTAGATGTGCTTGTTGACTCATTCTTTCATTTAATCAATCATACTATATTCTATACTTATAATACAAGTTAGATAGAGAGCAATGGTCAGAAGTAGTAATAATAATAATGATGATGATAGTGATGATGAAGGTGTTGGATCAGATATAATGTTACTTGGCAACTTGAAACAGAGATTCAGTAATATGTTTGGAGATGATGTTGATGAAGATGAAGAGGATGAGGACAAGAAGGCCACTTGTGCAAATGCTCATGTGTTTGTTGATAAATACTTTGGAGATGTGATTGGATCATCGATTGGATTACAATCAGTTATGGCATCATGCGTCTCATTCAATGTCCTCACTCAATCATTCACTGCTCAGCAATTGGATAGATTGGCAGTTTTACAACAATTACATGGTGATCACAACGAAGACGATCAACAACCTTGTATGAAGGTTGTATTCTTCCTGTCAACATATCTCTGGGACTATTCCGATGCAATCAAGATGCTGCTTGGTCATCATAAATGGACTTCATGCCAAATATACTGCGCGATCAGTGAGTTGGCACATCTGTCACATCCACATCCTCCAGTGTCCTCTCGTTCATCATCCCCAGTGTTGACATCGGCCAACGCCAACGATCGATCCGCTTCATTCAAACCCATCTATCATCGATTCGAATCGGACTTTAACGACATACTTGATGACTCACATGGCGGTGTCGAGAAGAATCGTTGTACAATCAGTTACTTCCCTACATGTTACAGTATGCCCTACAGCAACTACTTCACGATTCCCGTGCAGGCCAACATTTTCCCTCCACTATACTTTGCCCAAGAGATGCGTCCTCATGAGTCCAAGCTTGCCAAACTACCCAATGCCATCCAAGAGGGTGTTCACCTGACCACTCATTCACTACTATCATTCCTGGCCGATCTACGTCTTGGTGCATCCAATGGCGAGGACCTCAGTATTTTCCCCGTGGGTCAATACTCCACATTCTTGGCTGGCGAGATACACGCTGTTCTATCAACGGCGACCAAAGTCCAAACCGATGCCTATCATCCAATATCATTAGTACTCGTTGATAGGGTAAGTAGATGATTGATTGATCACTCACTCACACAATACTGATCATTCAAACAAACGCACAGTATCTGGATCTCGTCAGTCCATGCGCACACTCTGATAATGCACTTGATAGAGTGTTCCAGACGACATCCACGTCAGACAATCAATCACCTCATTTCAATATTGACCCTGTGTTTGCCACCTCCACTCCATCTTTCAAGGCCACATCACCATCACCAACACCTCATATATATGGCAGCATATCATGTCTGAATGATGGCGACCAGGATCACATCTGGAGTTCAATGGCTTCAAAGACACTACGTGACGCGATTGTATTGCTCAAACGACGTGTTGTAGACATTGTCGCGCAAGAGAATATCCACGTGGACATTGCAGCGGCTGCTAGTAGCTCTGGTGGTGCCATGAATGTTTCCTCACTTGTACAGCTACTAGAGGTGCTCAAACAACATGGACTGACGCTCAAGTATCGCAACGTTGTCCAGGCATTGTGCGCAATCATTCAAACACTCCAATGCAGTCAACACCAGCACTGGGATAACCTGCTATCGATTGAGAAGATCCTGTTGCTCAGCGCAGGGTTCACAGGTTCTAATGACGACGATGATGACGATGATTCGTCTCAGAGCCTACTTGGACAGATATCGGAGTTGATCAATGCGCCAGTGTCCAATGCCGACAAAACAATGTATACGCTACAGGAGATACTATTATTGTGCACCTTTGCATTCTCACTCAAGGGTGAGGCAGGGTTCACCGAACAAGAGCAGGACAAGTTGCAAGAGTCACTACAGACACGTGTGGCCAGTCTGGATCGGGAGCAACTCGCCTCAGATCCATTGCTCAGCCAGCTGTTTGGCGAAGCGGGCAAGGATGGAGAGGAGGACATAGAGGCAAGACAAGATGAGGCATTGGAGGGCCTGTTCGAGACACTCAGACTCATATCCAACTCAAGGAAGAATATGCAAGAATTCAAGTCATTGCTCAAGGGTGGCATGTCAGGCAGCACCTATCAATCATTGTTGGGTCAACTAACCAAGGCAATGCTGGAGCAGACTGATCAGAAGGAGATCAAGGCACTCGAGAGGTTCAATCCATCAAGACTGGGATCACTCCTAACCAAGGGATTCGGCAGCTGGGGCATGTCCAAGAGATCACAACACATTGTAGACAATCGCAAGATCATAGTATATGTCCTGGGAGGTGTAACCTTTGCCGAATTGAAAGAGGTCCACGATATTGTTGAGCGTGCCAAACGATCATCACTCTCCACACATCAAGTTATAATTGGAGGTAGTTGCATAGCAACTGGAGCAACAATACTCGATGGTATCCTTTCATATATCAATATGGATGCTTAACAATGTCAGTCAACAACACTGATTGATCGATTGATCATTCGAAATGAACCACACACTTCCACAAGTTCTTGTGAACTTGAACCAAAACCACTTTGTTGTTGAAGTTGATTGATGATCTTGAAGTTATAATATATATTAAATCTTAAGATTAAGAATGATAAGTGCATTGTTCTTGATGAACAGTAAGGGTGAGGTACTCATCTCTCGTATATACAGAGATGATATCAGGTATAGTTCATTCACTCAATCAAACAATCAATCACATCATCAAGGACTGACACTCCTTTCTCTCCCACCCATCATCCAACAATGTTAGCCGAGGTGTTGGAAATGCATTCAGACTGGAGGTGGTCATGTCACAGGAGAATAGGTCACCGGTTAAACAGATTGGATCGTCAACATTTATGTATATACAACAGGGAGGTCTATATGTTGTGGCAGTGACCTCAAAGAATGTCAACGCTTGCATGGTGTTTGAAGTGTTGCATCAACTAGTCGATCTCTTCAAATCATACTTTGACACATTCAACGAGGAGTCTATCAAGAACAACTTTGTACTGGTATATGAGTTGTTGGATGGTATGGTCGTTCATAGTCAATCATTCATTCACTCAATCAATCAATCAATCGCTGACACTCATTATGCATGTCGACATATGATCGATCACAGAGATACTAGACTTTGGATACCCTCAGAACTGCTCCACTGAGGTGTTGAAACTGTACATTACTCAAGGACAGGGCAAGTTGAAGTCAATTGACAAGGTATGATCCAGTCGATCCAATCAATCCAAGATCCATATCATATGGAATCATCCCATCACTCACTCACTCATCTCAACTCAATGCATTCCTACCAACCAAACTAGTTGAAACAAGAGAAGTTGGCCAAGATCACTATCCAGGCCACTGGTATCACTCCATGGAGAACACCAGACATCAAGCACAAGAGAAATGAGATATATATTGATGTGGTGGAGTCTGTTAATATGTTGATGTCAGCTGAGGGCAACATACTTCGTGCCGACGTCACTGGACAGGTGATGATGAAGTGCTATCTGTCTGGAATGCCCGAGTGCAAGTTTGGAATGAACGACCGAGTGGTCATGGACAGGGAGCGCGGACCGACGCCCACGTCGGCGCCCAAGAACAAGCGTGCACATGGCGTGGAGATCGACGACATAACATTCCATCAGTGCGTGCGTCTGGGCAAGTTCGACACGGACCGCACAGTCAGCTTCATCCCACCCGACGGTGAGTTCGAGTTGATGAAGTATCGCACGACTGAGTACATCAACCTGCCGTTCAAAGTGCTGCCCATTGTAAAGGAGATGGGACGCACGCGTATCGAGTGTAGCATTACTGTCAAGTCCAACTTCAATGCCAAGATGTTTGGCTCCAACGTCAAAGTCATGGTGCCCATGCCAAAGAACACCGCCGTCTGCAAGATAGTGGTGGCCGCTGGCAAGGCCAAGTACATGCCCGAGCAGGACGCCATCGTGTGGCGAATCAAACGATTCCCGGGCGACACAGAATTCACTCTGCGTGCCGAGATTGAACTGATGGCCTCTGTCAACTTGGACAAGAAGACATGGTCACGCCCACCAATCTCGATGGAGTTCCAGGTAGCAATGTTCACAGCGTCCGGCTTCCATGTACGCTTCCTCAAGGTGATTGAGAAGAGCAACTACACGCCAATCAAATGGGTGAGATATCTGACCAAGGCTGGTACGTACCAGAACAGAATCTAAAAACGACAGACGACTACAGCAACAACAACAACATGATATCCAAATGCCGGTAGAGCTCAGGATACAAGTCCACATCCTCATTATTATTATCTGCTCCACAATTGTAATTATAACAACAAAAAAGAAGAGAGGGAGAGAGTGACATAGAATGATGGAGATCATAATAATAATAATAAAAGTGATAGTTGTATTCCAGCACTTCGGGTGATGATCAGTTAAGCATCTATTATGAGTCAACTAACATCTTTTCGAATATTTTATAATTGAGTAAAGTGTTGTTAATCAAATGACGAGTAATAGCATACCAACTTAAGCTACAGGAACTATAAATAATACCAAATCAAAATGATTAGTTAATATCTACCTCAATCAATAAATTAATAAATTAATCTAAAACATGTTATACAGTATGTAAATAAATATTACAATTGATCTACTTTGATTGAATACATTTATTAACAAACTGTGTATTATTTCTACAGAATCACTTTCTAAGCTCTCGGGAATCACATCCACCCTGTCAATTACTCTTTGGTTGAAACAAAGTTTGCCGGTGGAGTCTCTCAGTCTTTTAACTCAACAGTTGGAATGATTAATGGCGCCATTGGACTTGGTCTTGGTGGAATTCTAGCAGTCCAAATGGGGCTAATATTTCCGTTTAACAACTTTATTTAAAAAAATATACACAGGATTTACCAATCCACTCTTATCTCAGCCAAACATTCCAATCAAAAAGTATCAATTTCAATTGTTTCAGAAAAAGATTGATTAATAATCAAAAATATTAATATTAATAAAATATCAAATTATAGTTGTTCTAGTAGTATTAATATATGTTTGTCAATTAGGGGGAATCGATCGATCACAGAAAAGAAAGTAGAACAAAGTAAATATATATCAGATAATGTAAAATATGTGTCGTTCGAGGGGTAGTATACTGGCTTGTATTGCTGGATTTTATTAGTTATTATCAGTCTATTTACATTATCTCCGAAAAATATTCATTCATTATTATATTAATATTGATTTGCCGATGCCTCAATTACAAATAATGTAATAAGTCTATCTCTTCAAGACCCAAGACTATTTAATAGGAATATATTTTATCTACCCTTAGTTATTCAATCAATTAATCAATAATACTTTATTCTTTATATGTATCATGTTGTACAGTATGTTCATACTTTTCCTTCATTTAATAATCAAAAAAACTAACTCTTTCCATTTGTTTTTTCCAGAATCACTTGCCAACCTCACAGGAATGACCTCCAACTCTGCCAATAACAGCCGGGTTCAGACCAAGTTAGTCGATGGAGTTTCCCAGTCAACCAACTCAACTGCACTCCTTAATACCATTACCGATATTAAATTATATGTTCCAGGTGTTCTTGATGATTCTGAAATCTTTTTAAGTCTTAATCTATAAGTGATTTGAAGACCTATTCAAGAGCACTACTGCCATTCAACACCAAACACAATAACTAAATACTTGAATTAATAAATTCACTCCCTATTATACTTTGATTAGCTCATATCTCATCTGTCTCCAACCTCTATGTCAGTACAAAAGCTGGGCTACCAGAATTGTCGTTCAATGGTTGAGGAAAATGCCTTGGCAATTGGAGTGATCCAGTATTGATTGAGTAGTGGATGTTTATTTATGGATTTGTTGTTTGATTGTTTGTTTGATAGATGGGGAAAGATGTTGTTGTTGGACTCTATCAAAAAATAAAACAATTTGGACAGGTTCCAGACTTATGTAACTGAAGAGAGAGAAACAACCATGGCGAAAGCAGTGGCGTGCGGTGGTGTAATGAAGGGATAAGAGAAGAGAATGATGAGGGCAAAGTGAAAGGGTAGGTAGGAGTGAAAGAAAAAGCATAACGAGTATATTTGGATGAGAGGAGGATTGACATAGAGACGGACGACGAAGTATTGCAATAGAGAGGAAAGAGGAGGTTGGAAAGAAAGATGGAAGGAGCTGAGCTGAGCTGCATGGGTTTGATTGATTGTTTGATTGATTGTTTGATTGATTGTTTGATTGTTTGATTTCATATTGTTGACAACAATAATGATTACATTTAAGCCCAGATCTATGATTGATTGATTGTGAGTTAGTATCCATTTGTTGGTTGAGCTGCTACTACTATCACATACCTTAAGGAGACTGTCCCAGCTTCCTGTGCAGAGAGCCATGCCATCAGCAGAGACACCAAGGCAAGAGACACGGTTGCCGTGGCCAGTGAGAGAGACAACACGCTCGCCCTTGAGCGTGTCCCAAATGTTGCATGAAAAGTCGTCGTAGCCGGCAAACATGAAGCGACCAGACAGCGAGAAGCCGACCGAGGTAATGCCACAAAGAATGACGTCGTGGGTGTACTGCATCAACTCACGGTCAGCACGAATATCAAACAGTCTGCAAGAGGCATCGTCCGATCCAGTACCGAACGACAGACCGTTGGGGAAGTACTGCACGGCGTTGATATCAGCATCGTGGCCAGTGAATGTCTGGACACACTTGCCTGCACGGATGTCCCACAACTTGGCGGTGGCATCACAAGCACCAGAGATGAAGTAGTTCTTGTCTGGTGAGATAGATACACTATTATTATGATTGATTGATTGATTGATGTTAGTGTTGGTTTGTTGGTCGGTGGATGGATGGATGGATGGATGGGTCGCGCAAACATACCTCATGACATCACCATTGTGATCGGAGAACTCGGTGATCTTTGTTCCGTTCTCAATGTCCCAGAGAATGCAAGACATATCACCACTGCTAGTAACAATCTGTCTGTCGTTGAGGAATCTGCAGCAGGACAAGTAACCAGTGTGCGAGTTGAGCTCGCGGCACACTCTGATTGGCACCTCTCTGCTGCGCAGGTTGTAAATCGAACAGATATTATCCAAACCTCCACAAGCTACAAAGTTGGCGGTCGGTGAATATGCGCATGTCATTACCCATGATGATCTAATAATAATAATAATAAGTTGTTAGATATTGTTGACTGTGTTCACGTGACGACGACGACAACATACCTGAGTGGAATGGCGTGGACCTTGTTGGTGGTCAAACCGTCCCAGACCAAGAGCTTGCCGTCTTGGGAGGCAGACACAAGATGAACAGAGTCCTCAGCCCAATGCATGGCATAGATCTTGGCAAGATGGCCCTTCAATGTTCTCCTGACCTTAATCTTTCCATCAAGCTTTGGCAAGTTTGGAAGATCACGTGTGTATACCTTCACTGTATATCATTGATGTTGATGATGAGGGAGATAAGGTGTCAGTCCAATCTTGTTTCATAATAATCATTCTAATTGACTGAATGACTACATACGAGAAGTATCATTCATAACATCTCTGTTGGTTCTAATTTGCTCCTTCATTGCCTCAGCATCTCTGCGAGCCTGTTGAATCTTTTCTGAAATATCTGTCATTCTGTCTACACTTCTGCTGTTTCTTTCTGTATTTTGTTTAAAATGTGCACAATGCTATTCTTTTGATTTGATTTGATTTGATTGGTATTACTGTAACAACAACAACAACAACAATGTTGGACGCTATATAAATAATAAATTGAATTGGATTTGTTGATTGATTGAATATGTAATATGTAATATATATATATTTATGATTATATACACAAGGTAGTAGGTATTACCAAGTCAGCGTCTGTCTATCGAATGATGATTGAAGATAATGATTGATTGATTGATGGTGCTGAGTGAGAGATTGATTAAAAAGTGATAATGAAATATACAAAATGAATGAATTAATGCTTGAATGAATGAAAAATAATGATGTTGTTTATGTCTGTCTCAAGGATTGAAAGACAACCTCCTCACCTCAAAGCTTAAAAAAAACAACAACAAAAACATAATAAATCAAATTTTTATTATTTTGATGGTTGGGTTAATGATGACCGTGAGAGAAGAACTTGTTGTTGTGTATGATTGTGAGTGTGCGTGTGTGATAAACAATCAAGATCCCATCTCAGATGAATGATTACAAATAATATTAATAATAATTAAAAAAATCCTAAAAAAAATTGTATACCTCATCATTAAAGATCTTTGTCTATATCAAGTAATTAACCAAATATGTGTTTATATATATTTTTATATGTTTACACATAATAATATTATTTGTATCTCTTTGACAATTATTTGTTCGATTGATTGCCCACACACATCTTTGGAGATCAACACAGAGAGAGATAGAATGAATGAATCCACACACATTAAGGTGACTTGGAGATTAGCATTGGTGAGTCACACAGAGTCACGAGTCAAAATTGTGTTGGAGGTAGAGTAATGGGCTGCTCTGTCTGTGTGTGTTGACTGTGACAGCTGAGTCCAAGTCTGAGTCAACAAGGGTCATCCATATGGTTGGATGGCTGTCAATGTGTCTAGTGGTGTTGTTGTTGGCTGGCTGGCTGGCTGCATTGCATTGCATTGGCTTGCTTGGTATTACCAACATATGTTAAATAACAAACATAATTAATAGCCTTTGACGTGCACTCTGGGATCAGATCACAAGCTGCTGCTTTGTTTATTTGTTTGCACCTCATTCATTCATCAATCATATACACATTATATTGTATTAGCTAATAAGATAGAGATAGATAGATAGATAGATAGATAGAATGGTCGCAACATCAGTCACACCTGCCCCTCACTCACCTCCTCATTCAGCCACACATTCGAATGATGTTGTCGTAGTCAAGCCAAATACATCGATGACTTCAACACTCTCATCACTCTCTAGTCAGTTGTTGATCAAGATATTCAATTATGTACTGCACCCCTTTGAGTTCTGTAACAATCGTGTTCGTAACGATCGTAGCTACTGTTACATCGATCGCTATGACAATGTGAACAACGTGGTGGCGCGCTACGGTCTGTTGGCCAAACGATTCGCACGAGACATCGTACCGCGATTGACTCCTCGACTACAGCTCTTCATACAAGATGGCCAGGACCTGCGTCGAATGCTTCGTCTGGCACAGCACGGCTTGCTCGATGGCCGCTCCATTCAGTTTGGCCACATTGACGTCACGCGCTACTCCCTGACCAAGCAGCGTGGTTGCATGGCTATCAAGGGCGTGGAGTTGCCCTCACTCACCATGCCTTCGATGCCCTTGATCCGAAGCATATCGATCGAGTCGATGCTGTCCTCGCCCAACTTCCTTCTTTCACTCATACGCTACACGCCACTCACTCGTCTCTCCCTATCAACTTGCGACTTCTCCGTCGACCAGTATCCCGACCTCGTCAGTGTGTTGACCGCGCTCACATCCACCACACTCTCATCACTCAAGCTGTTCCATCCCTTAATGATATCACATATCGTCCAGCAGCAAAGCAGTGGCGACAGCAGCAGTAGCGGCGACTTTATCCAACAGCTAACAGACAGATACCTTCAGTCGTCGACTTGCTACCAAGCTTTGACCAATCTCAGCATCACTGGATACTCTGAACACAGTTTAATTTCACTGCTCAAGCTGCCCAACCTCCGTCTCACCAAGTTGAAGCTATACGCGACGAGCAGTTTGGACGAGGAGCTGTGTCGATGCATTGCCCGCCTAGTCAGTCTCGAGTCGTTCACATTCTGCAGCAACAAGATTGACTTCCGCTCGACATCCCTCCACGAACTGCCCGCACAGCTGCCCGCGCTCACCAAGCTCAACCTCTCCAACATCTTCCAAGAGGAGGCCAGTCACTTGAGCACCATGCCCATGCCGCGACCCCTTTCATTCTTCCCGATCTTCCCCTCATTGAACACACTGATACTGAGTCACTTCAACATACCCGAGTCACTGGTTATCACTATCTTCTCTGGCCTTCAACAGCTACAGCACTTGCAGACACTGATCATTGAGAGCTTCTACACGATCACTACGACGGCCATGCAACATCTGGCCAAGTTCTTTGCGACCAACAAGTCATTGGAGACCATCTCACTCATATCATTGAGCTACGACGAGCCATTCGACCTGATATTCCTGGCGCTGAGGGATCATCCAGCTCTCAAGAACCTCAGGTTCACGCCATTCTACAAGAATCGATTCCAACTCAATGACAAGGAGTCCAAGGACATCGAACAGTTCATCGACACGTGCTCCACACTGCAGACATTCCAGTTCTACCAGGTCAACTTCCCACCATCAGTGATGCGAGCACTACTCACACATCAAGGTCTGCACACGATTGAGGTTGGCAAGCTGACCAGTGTCAATGCCATCACCGAACTGCTCTCGACCAATCACTCGATACGACATGTAAAGTGCACACTCGTGGAGGCTGTTGACGTGGATGTCTTGGCATTCCTGCGATCGATCAGTCAACTAAAGATTGGCGAACTACATACACTCAGTCTCTACCTCATTGTCTCGAGTGAGGAGTTGATCGACTACCTAATCGACATGCTATTCCTTGCCAAGGCACCCAACTACTTTGTCAGTCTATCACTCAAACTTGATCCATACTGTCCAGATCAGGCAGTCAACAGACTGTTGAATCACATCATACCATCCTACAACAATTTCAAAGACGATAACAACAATAATAACAACAACAACAACAATAGTGAAGACGACAGTAATATCAAGAGAACAACAAGTTTGGAGAAGTTGAGTATTGAACGAGTATCATCAGTTAAGCAACCAATATGCTTTGGACGAATATCCAAACACCTGGAGCGAACACAACAATCACAGCCACAGCCATTCCCAATCAAAGAAGACTTCCTCCATGTACTTTTCCAAAAGAACCTCCTATCCGAATGGGAATAAACCCTTTGTGACGGTCGGTCCGTCCGTCTCTTTACAATACATCACAAACTTGTGTATATTATTAACAAATCAATTGATTAATCAATCCATTTGAGCACTTTATAATTTATAAATGTTTATTAATAATATTTATATATATATAATTAAAGTTATTAATAACTTTAATAATATTAATACCGATAAGATGGATGATGATCGCCAGTTAAATTGTATAATACAACCTTATTTTTAAATATATTAATCAAAGACGATACAAATACCAATTAGGTGATCAGAGTTGTTAGAGGTACACCAAGTTGAACCGGTACTCTAACGAAGTCGACATTGGATTTACTTAAGTGTGGAGATGTATGTTGTATCAATCAAGATGAGGGTGTTAGTGAATGTGTGTATCCAACGGAAATAGATACTCTGGAACCCACACCTCTTTGTCGACCCCTAGTGATTGAATTGGTGATTGATTGATAAGCTGATTTAGGTGTGTTTGGGGGTATGTTGAGTGACTACTAAGAGTGAGGTACGAGTGTATTACATTCTTTAAATTAATGATACCACAATCCGGTTCAGAATGTTCGTGAACTGCCTGCTATCCTGGATAGGCTTGATCAGTGAACAATGATCACATGATTGATTAAAAGTATGAATCATTCAAATTGATTACAACTACAAATATTATAACAATAACACAAACATATACAAATTTATATATATACTTAAAAATGATAAATAATAATAATAATAATAATATAAAGATATTTATAATAACTATAATATTATTGATTGGAACGACCAAAGCTGGAATGATATATGAAGGAGGTGATCCTGGTGACTTTGACTTTTATTTATTCGTCGAGCAATGGATATACTCATTCTGTGATACTCAATCATGTTTGCCAGGCAAGGAAAGAGAGGCATTCACTATCCACGGTCTGTGGCCAAACAATAATGATGGAAGCTATCCAAGTTTCTGCAAGGGCCAGCCATTCGATGTCGATGAGATCGCCGACATTGAGCCACAGTTGGACACGATCTGGCCCTCGCTGACAGGACCCAACCCAGACTTTTGGGCACATGAGTGGAGCAAGCATGGCACATGCTCAATCACCGGTCCGCTGGCCGACCTGCACGACTACTTCTTCGCCACGGTGCACATCTATCAGACGTACAACATTACGGGCGGACTAGCCCAGTTCAATATCCTGCCGTCGGACAACGCAACCTACTCGGCGCCAAGTGTTGTAGATGCCTTGTCCAAACAGTTTGGCGTCACACCACTGATCCAATGCACAGGCAATCGTTTGGTGACCGTTGCATTCTGTTTGACCAAGGACCTGAAGCTGATGAGCTGTCCAGCATTGAACGGATGGAGTTGCAGTGGCAATGTAATCCTTCCTGCAACATAACAAATAATAAACTACCATGATATGACAACGATGAATGAGTGTAATGAACAATGCGCTGATATTGATTGATTGATTGATCGATCGGCTCAATAGTATTGTCGGTTTTGAGCTTGGGGTGGCGCGCCCTGGGCTGTAGCTCTGGCCGCACGGGCAGCCGCAGTCGCATTGGCAGTTGATGCATAGAAGCTGTAGCCCCATCCAATAGTGAAGACTAGTAACAGTAGTGTGGCCATTCGATCAAAGTATTTGGGTCTTGTGATTTGGAAACTCCACAAGGCCGCCAAGAACAATCCAGTGAGCGTGTACAGACTCTTTGATGTCATCCATGAGGTTACAACAACTGATTGTTGTTGATGATGTTGATGTTGTTGTTGTTGCTGCTGTTGTTGTTGCTGTTGTTGATGTTGTTGATCTGGTTGGTCTGTTGGAGGTCGTATTATACAATGTATTGTCGGTGGGACTGCGTAAGGGTCGTCGAAAGCAGCACCATAAGAGACCAATGTATTGGAATCAATCATTGATCGGCCACCATATATAAACATTACCCTGTTGCCATTCTGCATATCAAAGGGGAATAACTAAGGTTCAGTTGGTCGGATGGTCGGATGGTCGGATGGTCGGATGGGAGACATGTTAGCAACTTTGAAGTGATTGTCCAATGAAGTCCACGGGACATGGCAGACTTACGTATGATTTGAGCTCGGCAACAGTACTGACACGTGACCTTCTGAATCTACGATGATGTGTTGTCTCTCGCTGAATGATGTTGATTGATACCAAGTCATCAACATCAACATTGTTATGTGTTTCATCAAAAGGTTGATCACTTGTTTGTTGGGATTGTTGAGTTTGAGGTTGTTGTTGTTGTTGTTGTTGATGTTGTGATTGATTTGGATATCTCCATGATGTATATGTATTACTTATATAAGTTGATATATCAGTATATATTCTTGGTAATAGAGTTGAATTTCTCCATAAGAAGAATGACAAGAATATAAGTGTCAATGATAATAACAATGAGTACTTGTCAATCATACTCTCATGTTCATAATCATATCCATTATCATTACTATCATGACTATCATCATAATCATAGTATTCATTATGTTGATCCATCTTTCTATATATATCTAACCTATCTATCTCTTTAACTTATAATAAGTATCAATAATTGATTAATTAATTATTTGAAACTATGATGACACAATGATGAACTTGACTTTGAAAAGTGGTTGGTTCTCATGACTCATCACCTATCCCATAATATCAATGTGAATGGGCATTAATGTCGAGGTGTAACTATTATAACTATCAATATTCAATCTTCCGATGCATTCGGTTAATGAGAATTGTCATGTCTCCATTGGATTGAACAATGAATCTGGATACCTTATTTGGGCGATGTTGATTACTCCCTCAATTGATTCGGGTAGGCTACTACTATGTTTGTTCTTTTGCAAATATCTGATTGATCGTCAGACGAGACAGTTTCAATTGATTTGATGAAGTGAAGTGATCTCCACCAGGTCACACAAGCACCCTTGGCATTGGACACCCTATTTTGGTGAATGAATGAACTGAATCACCTTTGTTGTGTGTGTTCAATGCGGCAAAACAAACAAACACAACACTTCAGCTCTCTCTTCTACTCTGCTCTACTCTCCCTCACCACTCATCCATCCATTCACCTAACTTACTTACTCTCTATCACTTGTTAACAAACAACATCTACATCTACATCTACATCTATGTATATGTTTATAACATATAGAGAATTATTACAAATACAAATACAAATACAAATACATCATTGTGCAAAATAGGAGTTTCAATGAAATGGACAGGACAGATCATATCCCTTCGTTAGACATCATTGATGATGATGTTGTTGATAACAACAACATAGTTGCTAAGGAGGATGAACAAATCAATCATCAGATGTCCCTGCCTCATCATCATGTTGAATCACCATCATCATTGTCAACACCAACACCTTCATCATTTGCCGTACCTCTGGCATACCCTCCAGAAGAACCAACAATAGTGGTGGCATCACCAACCATCAGTAACTCCACAGACACCTCACCAATACAACCAATATCGATATCAATGGAATCTGCAACAACTCCAACATTCCTCTCTCCAACCCCAACAACAACTACCACAACAACTACAACTACGACCACTACTACCTCTTCTTCTTCACCTATAACCAATTCAGGTGAACTCAAAGACTCAACAGACTCCCAACAATCAAACAATAACAACAATAACAACAACAACCATAGTGCATTACTCAATGGTATATCGGAACAAGTTCAAAATATAGTGATTGCATGTGAGAGCAGCAGTCCTTCACTCAGACCAAAGGTTGTGGCGCGAGGCGATCCAATCACCAGCTTCTTGGATCCGCTGATCCCAATCGAGATCGTCAACTACATCTTCCTCAATGTGGGCGCACTTTACCTGCCGCCACTGCTACGTGTCAACCGTATGTGCCTGCGAACGGGCATGAGCAAAGGCCTCTGGGCACTCTTTGTTCAGAACGACTTCAAGATCACTGGCTCTGACCTCCTGGCCATGGAGCGTCTGAACGGAGGCGCGCGCTCGCTCTACGCCAACCTCTACTTCCGTCGCAAGAACAGCATCAAGCCACCCAAGTCGACCAATCCACTGGTGCGCTTCTTCCTCAAGCCCATCTCCAAGCTGCCTGGCCTCTTTAGTCGCAAGGAATTCAAGATACTAATGTACGGTCTCAATGGCGTTGGCAAGACCTCCATGCTGTACAAGTTTGCGCGCGGCGAGAATGTGCGCACCAGCCACACCAATGGCTACAACGTTGAGGTCGTCGAGTACAAGTCGTGCGACTTTATCTGCTGGGACATTGGCTATGAGAAGTCGATCGTGCCCGTCTGGCACCACTACCTGCAGGACACGCAGGCCTTTATCTTTATCATCGACAGCACGGATCGTGCTCGCATGCGCATGGTGCGCGAGGAGCTGTGGCGTATGCTCACCGACAAGAACGTTGTAAAGATTCTGAACAACTTCCGAACGCCAAACACAACGCAGAGTGGCAACGGAGCCTCTGGCAACGGACATCGTGTACGTGTCTTAATCTATGCCAACAAGACCGATCTCCCAACTCCCATGACAACACTAGACATCACACTGGCACTATCACTCTTCAATCTGCCCAAGCATATCTTGTGGCATGTACAAGTAAGTCCTGGCCTTAAACACTCAATCAATCATGCAATCATTTACTAACATTTACTTACTCGCACTTGATCCAGGGATGCTCTGCAACTGCGGAAGAAGGCGACGGACTATATGAAGGATTGGATTGGCTAAGTTCTCAATTTGAGGAGGATTGAAGATGCTTCAACCATAATCAAACTTACATTAAAAGTACATAACGTTGACATGACATGTTTGATTGATGATTGATTACCGATCCAGATATTTTGATCGATCCAGAAAAGTGATTGTGTCGCTGACTGTCTGATCGATTGAATGAATGATCATTGTTCACATCACATGTACTACAACTAATAATAACAACAACCAACAGATAACAACAAGATGGAGACATTACCATGTATTATACTTAAACAAATAGTAACCAACTTTGATAATATTGTTGATGTTATACTATTGTCATTGACTTGTAAGAGATTGTTTAATGATAGACATATGTATATACAGTTAAACATTGAAAGACCTCCATTCAATCAATTGTCAACATGTAGAATACATCTAAAGTCATACAAAGATATAATCACCAATCATATTACAAACATAATGCCACATTCGATACTCATAAGAACATCAAGCAACACCTACAATATATCAAAGTATGATCGATCATACATGATTGATGTCGATGAGGATTGGCAACAACAGGTACTTGAAGTACATAATATAAAGAGCTTGAAGTTCAGCGACCTTGGATCATCAAGTGATGGCCAGTCCGACCCGAATCCCGCCTTTTGGGAGAGGACCCGACCATTCCTTGGAACATTATCATCATTGCGCAACGTCAATGACATCTCTCTGGACATGTCCAAGGACCCTTCAACGTACTCGACGATGTTGCAACATGTACCAATTACAAAGTTGACCGTGGACTATGAGGATGATTGGACCCCTCGCCTCAACATGTGGCCCACGACATTGACTCATCTCACACTGAATGGCATGTTCGATTGTAGTCTCAACAATGCGTTGCCACCATGCTTGAAGGAGTTGGATATGATGTATACGACCATTTGGGACATGCCGATTACACCTGGTGGATTGCCCGCAACACTTGAGCTTCTGTACCTCGGCCAAAGGTTCAATCAACCGATATTGCCAAGCGCGTTGCCACCAGCACTCAAGACGTTGTTCGTTGGTTCCATGTTCAATCAACCACTTGACCAGCCAGGCCAGTTGCCAGCATCGCTTACATCCTTGGACACATCATTCAGCAAGCACTTCAATAAGACGCTGAACAACCTGCAAGCCAAACTCACCGACCTGTCGCTCTGCAGCTCGTTCCAACATTCCATCGACAGCCCACATCTCGAGACCTTATACATTGGCTGGTCTCACTTCATGTTCACACCCGAAGCTATATATACCCGTCTGACTACACTCAGTCTCAGCCAGACAAGTCGCGCGTTGATCGCATCAATCACATCCCGCGCCTTCCCAAGTCTTTGCGACTGTAGCATCCACGGCATTTACGATGCAGACTGCGAATCACCGTTGGACATGACACACCTACCTCTAACACTGACCAGATTGTATACCAATGCGTACGGTCCAATCGTGCTACCACAGGGTATCCAGCGACTTGATCTAATGTGTAGTAGTGCAGACTTTGTCCTGGTGCCAGGGATGATTCCAGAATCAGTGACAGCACTTCGATTGTTAAAGTATTGGCACAAGTTGGATGTTACGGCGATACCAACTACTTCACTAAGGATGCTGGCGATTGAAGCTTATGGTAGTCTCACTGTACCTCTACGCATGCTACCACCTCGCACCAGCAATGTCAATCATGTCGTGCAGCCAATACTAGACCATCTCTCTACAACGTTGGCCAGCATAACATCATTCATACTGCCTATTGGTGGACGTGACATCTACCAACTGACACGTATATCCGATACATTATTCTTCAGACACTCTATCCAATTGTCTGTCTGTGGATTCGTCCATCTTGACGAATTGCGCAAAGCAGATACTTAGTTTGCAAACATGAACCCATAAATTAAAACAAAGTTTCATGAAGTTCCTGGAAGAGATCCCCTCAAGTTGTCAGATTGATTGAATGTTTGTTTGACATTCTTGTTTGTTGTCTTTATCTTTTTTCATTCATACAAGAGATGAACACTACACCATCACTATCACTATCACTTCACAACAACAGCAACAGCAACAGCAATAGACAATCAAACTTTATCAATAATTTGAAGCCACCAACTACGATAACATCATCAAAGAGTAGTGACAACAACAATAGCAATAGCAGTAGTGGTATGAACAAGCCGCTCAGCCTAAGCGCAAACCCGCTTACGTTGAAGCCAACAACACAACAACTCAAACTACCATCAAGGCCATTATCATTGGGTACAACAGTTTCACTCAGCACTTCATTACTTTCAAATGGACAACAACATCAACATCAACAGCAACTACATGTTGGCTTCAACAATACATTGATATCAAATGGTTCCTCTGCCCCTTCTCCTGCTCCTGCTCCTGCCCCTGCACTAGGGGCAACAATATCAGACGTTACAGAGTTTGACTTTGACTTTGATTTTGATTCAGCGTCAGTGGATAATGGAGGCAGCAGTGGCAGCAGTGGCAGCAGCGGCGGCAGTAGCAGCGGCAACACAAGTAGCACGACGACCACGTCCACGAGTTCAAATACATTGTCTCTTCCCAAGTTTAGCAACAGCATTCAACTACCCAAGAAGTTGACATTGAATAACAACAATGTTAGCATTGGTACTGTCAATCTGAATCGCATCGGTGGCATCAGCAGCAGTCTAAACTTCAACAGCAACAACAACAACAACATTGACAATCAACTATTCAATATACAACAACATCAATATAATGTGCGCGTAGAGATAACACTAAAGTTAATCTCTGAGCATGAGTTCAGTTGTGTGGATCCCAATAACCAGGCGATCAAGATGGTCTTTGGCAAGATTGATGGTGCGCGCTCCGAACAACATCAGACCACCCTTTGGTGGATATTCCCAATCAATCAATATCATGTCCTCATCAGAACACTGCAACAGAACTTTAGAACGGGGCTCACTGTCGTGCCCCTGCCACGCCACATTGTCAACACATTCGTGGTCCAGCCCTTCATACCCGATGCGCCTGACTACTCCCGCATCCCGCCACAGCTCATGAGCACTCTGCTACCATTCCAGCGTAAGGGTCTCGAGTTTGGCATCGAGAAGAAGGGCAAATGTATCATTGGTGATGAGATGGGTCTTGGTAAAACGATCCAGGCCATTGCACTATCCTACTACTATCGATCAGAGTGGCCACTACTCATCATCACTCCATCATCACTCAGAATGTCATGGGCCGATGTAAGTATCTAGTGCACATCCAATCAATCAATCAATCAGAGTCCATCACTCGCTCACTCACTCCACTCCACTCCACTCCAATCAATCAATCAATCAATCAATAGTCCTTTGAAAAGTTCCTTCCAGGTCATGTTAAGGCAAGAGATATCAATTTGATTATGAATGGCAAGTGTGGAGTCAATGGATTGATCAATATTATAAGTTATGATTTGGTCAAGAGGAAGCTTGATGAGATCAAGTTGAAGTCATTCAAAGTGGTGATTGCCGATGAGAGCCACTTCCTCAAGAGCTTCCAGACACAGAGGACCAGAGCCACAATGGAGGTCATGAGAATGGCCACCAGAAGAATCCTGCTCACTGGCACACCCGCCACCTCCAGACCATGCGAGCTCTATCCTCAGCTCCAATGTGTTGCGCCAGAGTTTAGCAACTACCGATGGACAGACTACACAAACAGATATTGTGCTGCATTTATGGTATGTCATTGATCAGTATCATGTGATTGGATTGATGTGATAGATTGACTAACATGATGAATGATACAGGATAGGGGACATATTAACTACTTTGGAGCATCCAATGTAAAGGAGTTGAACTTGTTCTTGAACAAACATATGATACGTAGACTCAAGGATGAGGTGTTGACAGAGTTGCCAGACATGAGGCGTGAGAAGATCATGGTGGAGGTGAAGAAGACGGATATGAAGAAGATCAAGCAGACGATGGATGAGATAAAGGATGCCAAGGGTATCATAATGAAGACCACAGACATCAAAGAGGGAAGGAGTACCTCTGGCAAGAGGAGCTCTCTGTTCATGAAGTTGTTCAGAGACACTGGTCTTGGCAAGCTGGCTGGCGTCAGCACGTACCTGACGGACGTGCTCGAGGACTTCCATGGCAAGGTCCTGATCTTTGCCCACCACCAGCCTGTGATGGACGGCTTGGAGAAGCTGCTAAAGAAGCTCAAGGTGTCAATGTTTAGGATCGATGGACAGACGCCCGCCCACACTCGCGCCGAGTACGTCAATCTATTCCAAGCGGAGAAGAGCGAGATCAAGGTGGCGCTGCTCAGTGTCACTGCGGCCGGCACCGGTCTGACCCTGACCGCAGCCAGTCTCGTCATCTTTGCCGAGCTATATTGGACGCCTGGCACTCTGTTCCAGGCTGAGGCAAGAGCTCATCGTTATGGCCAGAAGAACGCAGTGTTGGTACAGTACCTCATTGGAAAGAACACTGTGGACGAGTCTATTTGGAGCATGATCGAGTCAAAGAAGGACATACTTGGAAGGATGTTGGATGGAGAGAGCTCAGTGCTCGAGGTCGATGAAGTGAGCGACTTAATAGAGGCCAGGCCGGGCGCAGTCGATGGCTATTTGGACGACATTATACAAGGAATCGAGGACAAGGACGCAGAGAGGAAGCGAAGGATCGATGCAAAGAAAGAGAAGCAGAGGCTGAAGGAAGCCAACAAAGGAGGAGTGAGCGATCTCAACCAAGATGAAGATGAAGATGATGATGTTGGTGGTTATCGATACGACGATGATGACTTTTTGGATAGCGACATTGAAGAGAACAGTCTGTTCAATCCAAAAGATGACGACGACGATGAAGATGTCGTTGATGATGACAACTGGGACGACAATGACTCATCAACGAACAAGGGCAAGAAAGGGAAGAAGACCGTGGGCAAGAAACAGACCACAACAACATCAAAGTCAAAGAAGGGTGCGGCTTCAAAGAAGAGGGGTACATCCAAGACATCAACTACCACTACCACTACATCCACAAAGAAGAAGAGAGGCCTGGCAAACAAGGACGACCCTGGTGTTGACATTGCCGACGACCTAGACTTGGACTACAACCACGCATTCACTACCTATGATGATCATAACAATGGCAATGGCAATGGCAAGGACAAGGACAAGGACAAATGGGGTGGCGGTACAAGTGCCTATCCAGACAAGAAACGTCGAGTGGGCAGCGGCTCCGAGATCATCGTCGACATGGATGAGGAGTTTGAAGATCTGTGCCATGTTGACCTCACCGATCATGCCAAGCTCGAGCTGTTTCGATTCAACAACAAAGATTGATTGTTTCATCGCAATCCAATTTTAGATAGTGTGCTCTCGCCAATTGACGTCAGATGTCGGCTTGGTCGCGGCCCACGTCTCAATTGCCCCGGCCAGGCCTGGGGGACAGTCCCGCGTCTACGGTTCTCGAACCCCGCCACAGTGTGATATCACCTGCCTATTACGCACTAGTTGGTCTGTTTGTTTGGTGTGTTCAACAACACCAACAACAACACACCCCATAGCCTCTTCTCACTCTCGCGTGCACTCTCACAAAGTAGCTACAACAACGCGTTGTCCAACTGTTGCGTGTTTGGTGTGAGTGTGGGGATTTTGGACCACGAAAAAACGCGTGCCTCGAGGCTGAGCCCAGCCCTACCCTAAGTCCACTGACGAGGCCCATTTTGTTGTCCAACTGCGTGGATTTTTCGTGTCGTCTGTGTGTGTGACGACAACCTCTGAGTGTGAAGACCAGTACCAGCTTGCCCACTGGACAGAGACACACACAGTCAAGTTTCAAGTCGATCGCAATTGAGGTCCTCAACCTCATCGACCCACTAACTGGTGAAAGTTGAGTTGAGTGAGAGCTCATGTCCAGTCTGTCCTATCAGGTCCTGTCCTGCCTGACCCTACTTTGATAAGCTTTGCATTGTCGTCGTTCACACGAGACACATTACATTCGAACAAACATTACAATTCATACATCTATGTACTTTTTACCTACCTCCTCCTAAATCCCATCTCCACTATAACTTACATATAATAATATTATTATTATCTATATTATACCATTAATCAATCAATCCATCAATCAATCCAACTCAATCAAACAAACCATATATTATATATTTATAAAGTCTGATTAACTTAGTGTCTGAGCAGTAAAATCAATCAACTCTCTCTTTGACTTTGGTATATTTACCATGTCAACATCATTTGAATCGGCAGTTGATGGCAGTGTTTATGTTAGTTCCTCCAACAATATGATGATGGGTGGTGTTGGTAACGGAGCAGGCGGTGTTGTGGTATGCACCCCCACGACAGACTTTGTCAATCAGCCATCAATGGACCAAAATGGTTTATTGTCCTCAGTTTATAGTCCTGTGATGCCAAACTATAGTCTTGCCACGACGCCAATCACTCAACAGGACATGTTGATCAATACATATAATGATGTAGATGGAACACCTGGCGGTGGTGGAGGTCATCATCAAGTACCCAACAGCGAGATGAGCTTCAAGGATGCCACTGTTCCAGCCACCAACAATATTAATGATGAGAACTATTCATACAACAGCAGCAACACATCACCTCTACCTTCATTGACCAGCAGTACCAGTACCACACCAAATATCCATTTGGAACAACATTCAATCAATGATGGTCAATCAGAAGTTGGAGGTAAATTACCGTCAACTTCCACTTCATACACACAACATCCACAACACCAACAAAACCATCATCAACATCATCAACAACAACCTCCACAACCTCATCACCATCCACATCACTTCCAATTTCATGAGGTACAACCATCACTTAAATCATCAAGTTCCAATGTTAATATTACAAGTGCTTCACTCCCAAAGTCATCTGGAATGATGTCACTTTCTACAAGTTTGGATGGATCTGCAAGGAAGAAAAGAGGAAGACCACCAAAGATCAAGGATGTCTTTGATGCACTACAACCCAACATAAGTCTATCGTCCAGTGAGGATAAGATCAAACTGAAACGATCGACATATCTGTGCAACCGATGTAAATTACCAAAGGTAATAATTATTAATTAGATATACAAATAATTATGATTTATATTAACATGATAATTATTCAATTAATAGAAAGGACATTCATGTTCCAAGTTGGATGGCGAAGAAGTGGACCAACTGGAATTGAACATGGCTGGTGGCGATAATATTATGACTGGATCACCAAAGAAGAAGAGTAGATCGACAAATAGTTCCAGTCCCAGTCCAAGTGCCAATTCCAATAGCAATATCACCATAAATAGACCGATCACAAGTAGTCCTGGACAACATTATATACAACAACAACAACAAGTACATCATAATATACAATATCAACTACAACAACAACAACACCAGATGTACCAACAACAACAACAACAACAACAACTTTTATTACATCAACATCAACTACAACAACAGCATCACCAACAACTACAACAAAATATATATAGTGTACCATTTAATATACCATCTGCCATGACATATAGCCCTGGTATGCCAATGATAGCCTACGAAGGACTGACAGGCCAAGGCCAGCATACCTTACATCAACTTTATCCACAGTCTCAACAACTACCTCATCACCAACAACTACAACAACAGAATCAACAGACAATGTCATATGTACATCAACCAACAACAAACATATATCATCCATCAACAACGACTTCGGCCACAATGTCCATGGTCAATCCAATGTACACACATCAGAAGCCCTCACCAACTGTCTATGGCACGACCACCAACCTGTACACAGCAAACTTTGATGGTGGCAACAACAATAACAATAACAACTATGGAGTTGGAGTTGGAGGGATAGAGCAACAACAACAACAACAACAACAACAACAACAACAACAACAACAACAACAACAACATCAGTACAGTCTATCAGTTGGAGGTACTGCGGGTGGTGGATATCATCAACAATCACAATCACCATCAACATCAACATCATTATCTAGTATCAATCAAGGTCTATACCAACAACAACAACAACAACATCAACAACAACAACTTAGTAATTGATAGAGATGAATAACTTATACTGTATAAAGGTACATAGATTGATAATTATAGATAGTCAAACATATTCTTGAGTGTTATTGTTATTATTATTATTGTTATAACTTGAGGTCAGTTTGTTCATTGCTTGATTGATTGGGATAGTTTCCCTCAAGAGTGTGTTCAATGTTGTTGGATGAACCAACCAAAGGTCCACCCCTGGATCTTTGCTTGGAAGTTTGCAACTCCAACATTACTTTTATCTTCACAAACACCCGACTCTTTGACAAAAGTTACAGATAAATATAGATATATATATATATAATATATAGATAATCAATCAATCAATCAATCAGTCAATCAATAGTCAGTGATAGATCATTTGAGAGAGAGAATGAGTGGTGTTTCAGATGAAGAGTTCACTCTGTTGCAACAGCAACTGATTGATCTCAAACAGTTCAAATATGAAGCATCAGAGAGGGAGAAGAAGCTTCAAAATGGTAATGATGACAACGTCTATATTGCTTGACTGATCAATGTCGCTTTGACTAACATTCATTATATGTATGTTGATGATCGATCAAAGAGTTGAAAGCACAGAGAGACCAGATTGAATCATTAGAGACAGAGTCGGCACAGCAACAAAAGAAGAAGCCATCTTTTATCTCTGGTATAATGTCTCAATCCAAGGACAAGAACAAGATGGCTGAGATATTGGAGGAGAATGAATCATTGAAGAGGTCAATGCAACAGAATACTCAAGTCTATCAGGATCAAGTATGTCCCGCCCCGGCCGGCCAAGTCAATCACCATGCGCATGCACGCACATACTAACATCACACTCACTCCACTCCACTCAGACTGAAGCTTTGAAGCACAATATAAAGAGCCTGTATGATACGAACAAGCAGCTGGAGGATGAGATATTGATGGTCAAGAAGGACATGCAACAGTACTTTATAAAGTCTGAGGAGCAACAGGCCACCATCAGGAAGCTGCAGGTTGATATTGCCGAACTCATTTGCTCAAAGGAGGAGTTGGAGACCAGTATTGACAACTATAAGAAGTTGGTTAATGATGGTCAGATGATGATGCAGCAGAGTGATGTACAACCGCCCTCGGTCGTCGTCTCTTCAGATGGAGGAGAGGGAGAGGAATCAAACGATCAGGATCAAATTCAGGGTCAGGGCCAGGCCCAACAGACACTTGCCACACCATCACCAATGCTGGGATCCATGACTCCACTATCCATTCAGCTATTGCCACTCAATCAACTTCTTACATTGTTGGATGACGATGAATGTTGGGGTCAAGAGGATAAGGACCAGATCAAGGTAAGACCAAAGATTGATTGATTGATTGACAGGCTAGATCTAACATTCGTGCTCACTCACTCACAGACTCAGATCAAGACCAAGCTCACAGAGCTGTATGATAGCAAGAAGCAGATGATGGCGACATCAAGCACGAATAGCTCACAGAATGGAACACCTTTGCTCAACTCACAGAAGAAGGACATGATATTCCATCCTTTGGGCGAACCTTTGTTCAACCCAGAGGATGAGAAAGAGAAGTCCAAACTGCGCGAGACAATCAAGAGTCTGATGGAGCAGATCAAGGAGAATGATGGACGCACGAACAAGCAACAGACAGAGGCAAAGGACTTACAGACTCAGGTCGATTCACTGAATCTTAGTGTCAAGGAGTGGCAGGACAAGCATCGCGCCGCAGAGATACATCGCGTCAAGATCGAGGAGAAGTTGGAGGCCGACATCAAGAAGTTGGTCAACGACATCAGTGTATTGAATGGCGAGAAGGATGACCTGGTCAATCAGAAGGCACAAGTGCTGCAGGAGTTGCAACAGACGATCACCAAGCATCAATCTGCCATCACTGATATTGAGAAGGCCAACAACGAAGCAAAGGAGCAACAAGAGAAGCAACTCAATGATAAGATCAACGAGCTCAAGGAGCAAAAGTATGTCACATTATCATGAAGTCTGATGCTTCGAACAAGATCACTAACGATTGATCAACTTAGGATGCACTACGAGACGATGGTGTCAGACTCTACGGATCAATCACACATTTACAAGTTGTCACGAGACGAGTATGCACAGTCATTGAAGACAATGAGTGAGGACCTTGGTATTAAGGATCAGTTGATCGAGGCAAAGGGAAGCGAGATCAGTCAGTTGAAGGAGACGATCAATAACTTGGAGAAGGACTGCAAGCAGACCAAGGCTGTGTTGTTGGAACGAGAGGCCGAGCTCAATGACACCCGTGCCAACACTGAGAGTGTATCGACCATGATCAAGAAGGCCGAGGAGAAGTTGACCCGCGAGCGAGCCAGCTTTGACTCGTTGACGACAAAGTTCAACAAACTCAATCAAGACTACTCGGAGCTGGAGACAAAGAGCAACGAGTTTGAGAAGCAGCAGAAGGAATCAGACGAGAGGATTTTGAGGATGGACGAGTCCAATGCATCATTGGTCGAGCGAACTACTCAGCTGGGCGATCAGTTGGATCAGCTACAGACTGAACTCAAAGACAAGACAAGACAGATTGAGGAGTTGAGCACATCACTGGAGGAGGCCAACAAACAGTTGGGTGAACTGAAGGATCTGCAGCAACTATATGATGAGACGAAGCAGAAGCATGAGGAGACTCAGGCCTCATGCGCTGACCTCCAACTTGTTGTGCCACAATACGAACAGTTAAAGGTTGAGCACCAAGAGGCCCTGGACAAGGTGAACAAGCTAGAGACAGCACTGGCAGATGCAGACACTGAGAGAAAGATTGCCGAGAAGAAGAAGGATAAGATGGTATGGTCATACAATCAATCAATCAATCTGTGGGATACTAACAATCAATCAATCAATTTTAGATTAAGGATCTCAAGACAGAGTTGACAAAGGAGCGTTCAAATGCTAGCCTCTTGTCACAATCATCAAACAGCATTCCAAGCACGCCAAACATGTCTCCATTGTCACAATCATCTGGTAGCATATCGATGCCAACTACCCCAATGACAACACCAATGAAGACCCACCTCAGGACCATGTCCAAGGGTGAACCATTGGCGCCATCCACTCCGCCAACAGGTACAACTCCACGTGTAAGTACTCACTAACTTATTCGCTCGCACTCACTCCAACAACAACACTAACAATTGTACAACAGATGGCAGCACCAATGATGATACCAGGTCTACCACCAAAGGGAGCTCAACATGGAAACAGTGAATCAATGCGTAATGATATTGAGATCATGGGCAAGAAGCTTGGTGAGCTTGGCACCGAGAAGTACAAGCTGGAGGAGAAAATCAGACTGCTTGAAGAGAATGTATCATTATTGAACCAGGATATTGAGAAGAAGAACAGCGTCGTGCGATTCTACATTTCAAAGACACAGTTGGGCAAGGCGACAACTACCGACGAGAAGACCAAACGACTGAAAGGTGGTGCCGCCGGTTCCTTCTGGCGAAACAACGATCCCCAACTAGTTGGAGAGATGGTAGAGAAGATGGAGAATATCCTACAAGAGAATATCATGAAGAATATTCAATTGACTGTAAGTTTAATATTATTKGGAACCATTCCAATCAATCAATCACTCACTGATTCAACCATTAAATAGAACGACATGGAAGTACTTGGCAATGAGACTGGAAGACTGTCAACGGAGAATAGAGCAATCAGACAATTATTATTGGATAATGGTATTCCAATTCCAACGATCGTTGAGAATCAACCAATGACTAGAAGTAGCTCAAATAATACGGCCACTTTAAGTAGCAGTGTTGGTAGTAGTCTCGGCAGCAGTAGCAACAGTATTGGCAGCAGTAGCAATAGTATAACAAAGTAATAATAATAAATAAATCATTAATTAAACTAAACTAAACATAACTAAACTAAACTAAACTACTTTTATTATACCCTTAAAGTATTTGGGTTTCCGAGACTATTGACTGGGAGTCCTGGTATGGACCGGGGAATTGTTTGGCTAGAACCTTTCTCGATAGACCCTTGGTAAAGATCAACTTGGGATTGAAGTAATTTGATTTAAAATGGTCTACCTTTTTCAACTTATAACTTGGTCTAAATTCCAATACTAGTTGTTCTCTTGTATTTTGATTACTTCTTGATTGTTCCTTCATTAAGATATAATATCTTTCATCACTATTATCAGGAAGTGAAGGTAGTTCCAATGTATCTACAATCTCTTTTATTAGATCAGATACATATTTAAGTTTTCTTGAACGAAGAATGACAATATAATTATCATCGAACCATGTTGATACATAATACATTCTTTGTTTGTTTGTTTGTTTGTTTGTTATAATATAGTACGGTATGAAAATAGATGTAGTCAATAGTAATTTCTAAGTCTTTAGAACAAATATGTATTTATTTAATTATTAATATATTATTATTATTAGATTTGAATCCATTGATCTAGAGGACTATATCATTCAAAGAACTTTCTAGATATCCAAGATTGACTACATTCTGGATTCCCAAAAGATATTAGAATTTCCAAACTGATTGGATTTATTTAAACAAACAAAGTGATTATTAATTCCCATTTCTATCAAGATAAAGGTTATCTTCCACTGAACATGAGGGAATATGAACTCAACACTGTTTCCAACCTCTTCACCATGATTGGAGAGCTTAACAATGACATTCGGGGAATGCTACAACAGCTCCATGATTTAAATGATGACACCAGAGAAATGAGAGCTGATATCACCAGGCTAAAGGCCCAGGTAGCTTCACAGACGACCGATTACCGAGAGCTCAAAGTCGAGGTAGTTAGTCTTACTCAGAGGTTCTCCACAATAGAAACATTTGCCGACAAGAATGCGAGCGACATGACTTTGGTGGACGGTGCAAGCATTGCAATATACTACAAAGATCATATTCTTCTGCCACGACTACGAGCAGAACAACATAATAATGACGCCAACTGGGATGAATTAGATCATCAGACAAAGTGTAGAGTCTCGATGGAGCATGGCAAGATACTATATGATACTCTATGACATCTTCTGGGTGACAGAAACAGTGTCACTCACAAGGAAGTGAGCATAGCCAGACTCAAGCAAGCCTTCTCGGCTCTAGAGACCAACTTTACAAACTTCCCAAGGATTCCTCAAATCGTTGGATATGACACAGTTGACTGCATTACCAAGCTTATTAGATATGTTGAAACACATATATAGACAGTCGACAATATGTTGATTCTCTATATCCATTGTTTCCTTGACTTTCATTTTGAGTGAATGGTTAGTATCAGTGTCTATAGAGTTCATTGAAGATTGAATGAACGAATTAATGATTGATTCTAACACGAAAGTCAATTGACTCCTGAACTTGTGGGAATGAGTAAATGAACCACGTATTATAATTAAATTAAACAAGGTGAAGGTGAGATGAAAGATCAAACCTGGTTCATTCATTTATTCACACATTTACAAGCATACATACCTACATATATACAAGTAATATATATATACACAGAGTAATACATATATTTATTTATATAATAACATAATAATAATAATAATAATAATTACAATAACATTTTAGATGAACATCAATTCAGGAGGTGGTATACCTGCCCCACCACCAGGCTGGCAGATATCGATGGATAACATGGGTAGATACTTCTACTACAATCCAATGACTCAACAACAATCGTGGACTCCACCACCAGGCTCACAGATGCCAACTGCTGTTGTTGGTCAACAGCAACAACAACAACAGAGTGGTATTGGACAGGGACAACCAATCGTACAACAATCGCCACAACAACATATCAACATATCAAATCTGGCCAATTCAAAGTCATCGCTGTCGTCGTCCAGCTTGCCAGACGGTTGGGAGGAGGCTACCGACAATCAGGGTCGTGTCTACTATATCGACCATCTAAACAAGAAGACAAGTTGGATTCATCCCAACTTTAGTCAACAGCTACATCATCAACAGCCTCAATCGCAACAGCAACAGTCTCAGCCAGTGCATCAACAACAGCAGCAACAGTCACATCAGCAACAACAGCAGCAGCCGATCATCTCATCGAATCCATCATACCCATCGATCGTCCCCAAGAAGGCTGCACCTTCTTCGGGTGACTACTATCCATCAATGAATGAATATGGCTATAGTATGTGTGTTACCTTCGAGATCGTTCGACTCGCTCAATTACTAACTCATCATGTACAGACGTCTCAAGCTCACCAAAGCAACCGACATTCATTCCTCCCAAGGTTACAAGCGCGCCAGCACCAGCTAGACCTAGCACAACGACCTCACCAATGGCACCCATTCAAAGACCTCCCCTGTCAATGTCTAAGCCAACCTCTGTCCTCTCCCAGACAGCTCCTCTCTGGGATCTCGAGAAGATAGTACCAGCATGCTCCAACTGTTATCTCCCATTCACTGTTATAAGAAGACGTGTATGTATCAATCAATCAATCAATCAATCACTCAGTCCAATGACTCACTCAAACATACATATAGCATCATTGTAGATGTTGTCAAAGAGAGTTCTGTGACGCTTGCAGTGTAAAGAGAATTGCTATACCACAGTTCAATCATAATGATCAGGTTAGAGTGTGCCTTTACTGCTTCATTCATACAACAGACCATGAGAAGACATGTATTTCAAGATTGGTACCATATTTCCTCGACTTCCACAAGGATACCAATCATCAGTATCAGGCATTGTGCGAGCTCTACGACTTCTTGTTGACCAACCAGAACAATGCCGAGCGTGTAGAGACTGCCCTTGTTGGAGGATTGAAGCCATTCATGGAGTACATCGCCAGGACCACCAAGGAGAACCACAGGAGTGAGAACCTTACCCTAGCATGTCAAATAGTCTGCTTCCTCACCAAGTGTAAGTCAGTCCAGTCCAGTCCTCGTTCAATCACTAACACATTATACAGACAAGAAGTTATTGAAGCCACTTCATCAGACTGAGTACATCTCAGCTTTGTTCGACTTGATGTCTTGCACTGATGTGGCATCTGTCAAGCTGGACTGCGCTAGGATCTTGAAGAATATTATCTCCAACATTGACAAGACCACTCATACTCCAACACAACCACCCGCGCCATCCGTTGCCGCAGCCGCCGCCGTAACACTCAATGTTGGTGCCGTGCAGAATGCCGCTGGAGTGGTTGAGGACGGGGGACTGCGAGTGACCACCGCCATCTCCAAGGCACAGATCGTCGAGATAGTCTCCCTCCTGGAGAACCCAACGTCCAAGGACGACTTCCAGTTGGAGCTGCTCAAGATCTTGCGCATCCTCTCACACAATGAGGAGCAGTTACAAAACATTGCCAACTCCAACATTGTCGAGGTGGCTTCGCCACTCCTCTCGTCCACCAGAGTGGACGTGCTCAAGAGTGTGCTCAAGGTGTTGACCAGGCTATCCATCCTTGACAAGCAGAATGCCGAAAAGCTCTACTCTGTTGGTGGTGTCATCTTCCTCCTCGAGTTACTTGTCAAGCAGATATCCCCAGTGCTCAACGTCATCCTCATCAAGCTTCTCTACTCAATCAGCAAAGTTAGTAGGTATCCTGTACACTCAATCACTCAATCAATCAATCTAACATCAACCTCTCCCAGGCAAATGTTCAAGCGCTATCGCCAGCTCAGACACTGGCATTGGATCAATATTGTTCTTGTTTGTCAACTCATCTGGTAACCTCAACTTGCAAGAACCAATACTGTTGTTGTTGTTGCAGGTGATGGAGAACAACCAGTTGAACAAGCAGATGCACATTCAGATCACACAGAATGATAGTTTCATCAAGTCAATGTTCCAATCACTCAAGATTCCCGCACTTGAACCATTGGTGCTGGCCATATTCAGTCAGCTCTGTCTCACCGACGAGTCCAAGGAGTCACTGCGCGTCCAGGGCATCATTGAGCCTATTCTCTCAATGATGTACGACAGGAGCAAGAGTATCCTACTTCCCCTGGAGATCCTCACAAGGATTGCGATGAACAATGAGAAGGCCTGCTATGACATTTTCGAAGTTGGTGGACTGTCTGTGTTGATTGACATCATCACATCACCAGCGCCACAGGCACCAAAGCGGGAGGCACCTGTCAATGGCGAGATACCATACACGGAGTTGGAGGACATTGCTGAGAGCACCTACAATGCCGATGTAAAGCGATTCGAGATGTACAAGAAGGTGCAGTACAACACGGTCAAGCTTGTGGGCAGTCTTTCCTACTCCAAGAACATCGTCCAGGAGTTTGTCCACTTTGAGAATGGCGCCGGTGTCAAGGCGCTGGTAGCCCTGCTCAACCCCTCCGTTGATGAGTCCGTCAAGCAGGTGGCCTCTGAAGCGCTCAGCAACCTGTGTGAGAACGAGACCTGCGCCATTCTTGTGCTGAGCGAGGAGGGACTCACCTACTCCATGGCCCTGCTCTCATCATCCAACACGGCCATCAAAGCCAATGCACTGCGATTGCTACAGAGACTCGCCAGCCACTCACAGGAGATCAAGCTGGCCATCTCTGAGGGCACGTCCATACGCCAGATCGTCGAGATGCTGTCCAATCAGTCGGCAGAGCTAAAAAAGTGTGCGATCTTCTCGCTGGCCGAGCTCTGCAAGGAGAACGAGTCCAATCGTGAGCAGGCCTTCAAGTTTGGCTGTCTGCCTATCCTGGCACAATCGTTCAATATCTACACCAGTGACCCCAAGTCCTTGGTGTGTCTGCTAGAGATTATCTCTGGCTTTGCCGGCCAGAACGATCAGTACCGCAGCGTATTGTTGGGCACGTCGATCGTCCAGTCAATCATCGAGTACCTCTTCAACAACATGAACTCGCCAGACGACAACTTTGTCATTCAAACACAGGTGTACTCAGTGCTCATCCTCTCACAGTTGGTCAAGGAGAACATGGCCGATCAGATCAGAAAGATCATCAACTCGGGCGTCATCCTGTCGCTCGTGCCCCTGCTCTCTGTTAAGAACTCATACCTCCAAGAGTACACATTGATCGTCCTCAATGTCGTCTCCAAGAACAGCTCATCCGAGCTGCGCGAGAGCTTGATGACATCAGGCCCCATCCTTGAGAGTCTCAGCCAGTTGCTCAACTCCAAGAACGAAGCCATCCTAGTCAACTCGCTCACGCTACTCATTGAGTTGTCCAAGAGTCCAGAGTGTGGAGGCTATCTCCTCTCGACCAACGCCATCACTCAAGTATCCGAGCTCATCATCAGCCCCAACACGCCCACAAGATGCAAGAGTTTGGCCATCCAGCTCATCTCCTCGTTCTTCTCGAACAACACGAGCAACACCAACATATGGGAGGTGTTCACTGCCAAGGCTGGCATTCCAGGTCTGGTCGCTCTGCTTTCGTCCACCAGCGTCATGGCCCAAATCACCAGTGCCAACGCCCTGTCTGCCATCGTAGTTGATGGACCAGGCCGAGCCAGAGTCGTCGAGTCGGGCGGACTTCACGCCCTGGTCAACGCGCTCTCCTCATCCAACATCAATGTGTCGTGTGCTGTACTCGTGACAGTGCTGGGCCTCTCACTCGAGGACGAGCTCTGTGAGACAATTGTAAACTTGGGCGCGCTCAACTCATTGTTGACCATCCTTGCCAACCAGGAGTACATGTCGAACAACATCAACATTGATGCCAAGCTCTACGCATGCGAGACCATATTCAACCTTGCCTCCAACCAACAGTGTCGCTCTATGATCTGCGACAACAGACTGATCACACAGCTTCTCGACCTCCTGTTTGTCGGCACTGAAGCCTACAAGATCGTCGCGTGCAAGACCCTTGCGTTGCTCGCTGCCGACCCTGCCACTGCCAAGGCGGTGTGTGAACAAGGTGGCATCATTGGCCTTGTCCCACTACTCTCCTATGAGAGCAGCGATGAGAACACTCTGATGTCCGTTGCGATTGCACTCACCAATCTGGCGCAGCACATTGAGATGTCCAAGAACCAGATACTCACCACGACCAACGACAAGGGTGTGACTGGTGTCGAGATCATCCTGGCCATCCTCGCAGCCAAGGATGGAGTGAGATCGAGTCAATCACTCAAGCTACAACTCCTTGATCTTCTGCAAATGTGCTCATCCGATGGCATTTTCCTCGCGGCCCTCGAGTCCACCGAGCAAGGCATCCCCAACCTTCTCTCCCTGCTGTCAGCATCGCTCTCCAAGCTCCCAACGATGGCCAGCTCGCCCCAGGTCAAGCCGGTCAATGACAACGATCCATCTCCATCAAAGGAGGTACAGAACCAGTTGCTGATCGTGTTCAAGACGTTGTCAATCATCATTGCCATCTCACCAAATCCCAAGATCAGGAATCTGTTGGTACAGAACAATTGTCTGAAGCAGATCTCATTGCTGATGACGCCGCCACCAGAGGTTCTCGTGTCGATTGACATGCTGTCCAACTCGATCTCCTTGTTGGATCTCCCCACCAAGGAAACACAGCATCAACACATAAGTGTCGAAGCCATTGGCGACAAGGACGAGGTCAACCTACAGTGCCTCAACCTCATCCACAAGTTCTCGCTATCAGAGTTTGGCAAGAACGAGATCAGGAACTCAAAGCTTGTGCCTCTGGTCCAAAGATTCCTTGATTCCAAGATTGAGGAGCAAGTCTGTACATCTCTTAAAATACTTCATAACCTTGCAGTATCAAGTAAGTATCGCCACTAATGATCCATCAGCCAGGTAGGCATGTTAGCTAACATCCAACCTCCACAATCAATAGACCTTAATCGATTGGAGATACATACCAATGGTGGAATGGAGAAGGTATTGGACATATTTACAAAGACAACCAGTCCAACGATCATATTGAACTCTCTATGTACATTATATCAGTTAATATATTTAGGTATGTTGTCCAGACTCACTCAATCAATCAATCAATCAGTACCACTAACCAACCAATCAATCAAACAGTGGACAACTTCAACCTGTTCATTAAGCGTGATTGTTTCAAATTGCTTGCACAGTGCACTGCATACCCTAGTGAAGCCATCCAACTCAATGCTCTGATGTTGATCAATAGACATTTGAACAATGAGAGATATGCCGAGATACTCAATGGTCTTGGTATAGTGGACAGTATTTTGAACATACTCAACACGGCATCCAGTGAGAACCTGATCATGTACGTTCTCAAGACATTGAACGACTTTACTCCATTCGACAATCTGCGCAAGACTATATCCGAGAAGCTACCAATCGATGTTCTAAAGGCCATGCAGACAGTTCCAAACCAAACGATCAGAGAACTATCAGAGTCATTGCTTGGATCATTTGGTTCAAATTAGTCTTGCTTGCTTGGAACACATCAATCATTCATTCTTTCATTCATTCAAACAACTTGTATACATCGACAATCAATCATCCAACAATAATATAATTATGTTTAATAATTAACTGTTTGATATTCATTGATAATTATGATATTATTAATCTTGTTTGCTTCATTTAGTGAGCCACCTAGCAATCCATGGTTCCTTCCTGCCCATTCTTTGATCAAGGTCTAGAACCATGATCAATCACACATGCAACAGATATTTTTATTAAATGAAACGACTTAATGTGACCTGACTGTTGCCCCCTATTTGGGAAAATGGTGATGTGAGTGGTATCGATGATCATGGGACGGGGGTCAACAGTTCCCAATTCCACCGACATCCTTAAACCATGCCTTACACGTGACTTAAACATCCTCACTCTATCCTTGGCACTGATCATCATTTTGGGAACCCATAGCAATCCATCCAACACTTTATTCAGTGCCATCTAACTCCTCAACAATGTAATTTATGGCCTTTATCCAACAGCCATCTTCAAAAAGTGGCTTCCAGAACACTGAGTACTCATTATTGATCTTATGTTTAATGATTAATAATATATGACCAAACATTCAATCAAATTAATCAATCAAACAATTAATCAATCAAATAATACACAGAATAATTAAAGAATTATTTCTTTCTTTATAATTCCAATATACTAATATTTATATATATATATATATAATAATATAATAATAATGGATACTTTAGAACAATCACCAATTAATCAATGGAAGGATATAGCATCTATTGGTGGATGCGTACATGAGAGTTACTTGGCAGAGAGTTGCCGAGATGAGAGTTGGCAAGAGGTCGCTGCCAAGTCTTCAATATTTTTTGCCCAGGTCAGGGAAGACCCTCTACTGGACCAACAGGTCCTCGACAGATACTTTGGCTCCGATGCCAAGATCAACATGGCCATGATATCAAGTGGCGGTGACACCGCAGCCTACATCCTTAAGGACCCCAGACTGAAGAAGTTGGACCTGGTCGACATCTCGACGCCCCAACTATCTCTCACACGTCTAAAGATCGAGTTGCTGAAGGAGACCACCCAGCGCCGTCTGGAGTTGCTGGGCCACGCCCCGCTGGACCCTGCCGAACGACGCCAAGCCGTGGAGCTGATCTTGTCCCGATTACCGGGGGTAACCATTTCCGACTTTGAAGGGAATGACCTCGGCGCCGGCATCGACCGGACGGGACGCTATGAACAGCTCTTCCACGCGCTCAAGGTTCGTCTGGCGGACGTGTCCAGCTCGGTCGAAGCGCTCTTTGCACTGACCTCCATCCACGAGCAGGTGCGTCACATCTCGTCCGACACCGAGTTTGGTCGCGAGCTTGACGCAGCCTTTGACGAGATCTTGCACGTCGACAACTACTTTGCAGTGTTTGGCGAGCGCGCCACTTCCAACAAGGGTCGCGACTTCTCCAAGCGCTTCCTTCAGAAGCTGCGTAACTTCCTCTCCAATCATCTCGCGTCTAGCTCGCCATTCGTCTCGCAGATTCTGCGGGCGGACTTTTACCGTGGCAAGTACTACGATTGGTACAACAACCCCCAGCTCGTCGACGGTCCTTCGGCCGAGCTCGGCTTCCACAAGCAGGGAATGGAGGAGTATCTGCTCAAGGCGCGCGACCTCGACGTCGTCCACCTGTCCAACATCACCGATTGGTTCACCCCCGAGGAGAACCTGCGCGTCCTACGTCTTGCCTACCAAGCACTCAAGCCCAATGGTGTAGTATTCGTTCGTCAGATCAACACTCACTTTGATCTCAACGCAGTACACATTGGATTCGTCTGGGATCAAGCCACCTCTGAAGAATTGATCCGTAACGACAGGAGTTTCTTCTACAAGATAGCTGCTGTTGGAAGAAAGGTTGTTGAGCCATCTCCATAATTCACTAATCTTCTCTCGCGCAAAGTCCATATATATACATTACCATTATTGGATTAAACATGTTGTACCTATATTCATTCCCTCCCCATGTATATCTATATCTCTATCTCTATCTCTCACTTCATTTCCCATGAGTCTAGACTTTGAATYCCAACTTCAAGAAACCAAAGGGGGTACCCTTTGCAATTATTTGAAAAGTTGACTCTTTGGCTTGCAACAACTTCGCTGAGGTCATTCATTGTGATTCACAAGTCCCTGCTTGACTTGTAATACTACTACTACACCTTTGTTATAACATAGATAGGATAGGATGGAGGATTATGAAGAACTTAGAACTATTGGTAAAGGTAGCTTTGGAAAGGCTGTTCTGGTTAGACGACGATCAGATGGTTTGCTATTAGTACTCAAACAGATAAATATAATGGAGATGGCACCTCGTGAGAGGAATGATGCTATGAATGAAGTACAAGTGTTATCAATGTTAGAGTATGTATAACCAACATTCAATCATTCATTTAATCATTCAATCAATCTAATGTATGATTCAATGTTTCAAAGCCATGAGAATATCATTGCATATCATGATAGCTTCTTGGTTAATGGTACATTATACATTGGAATGGAGTATGCCAATGCAGGTGATATACATCAAGAGATAAAGAAGCGTACCATTCAAAAGAGTTACTTCACTGAAGATCAGATATGGACATGGTTCACTCAGATCTGTCTTGCTGTTCAATACATGAATAGCAAGAATATACTACATCGTGATCTTGTAAGTATCATTCATTGATTGATTGATTGATTGATTGATTGATTGATTGATTGATTGATGGAGTTGGACTCACTCATTCATTCAATCAATCAATGACAACGACACAACAGAAAACACAGAACATCTTCCTTTCAAACATTGATAATCGATCAGTTGTCAAGGTTGGAGACATGGGAATTGCAAAGATATTGAATAGTGATACATCATTCGCGAGGACTGTCATTGGTACACCTTATTATCTGTCGCCAGAGATATGTGAGGATAGACCTTACGATCACAAGTCGGACATTTGGTCATTGGGCTGTGTACTTTATGAGTTGGCAACATTGAAGCATGCATTCAATGCTGGCAGTCTGCCGGCACTGGTTCTAAAGATACTCAAGGGAAACTATCCACCCATTCCAACCATGTACTCGAGCGACATGCGATCACTCATTTCATTCATGTTGCGCACTGATCCAAAGCAGCGACCATCTGTGGACAACATTCTCTCACTTCCATTCATTCAAACCTATGTACAAATTGCACGAGCTGCTTCGGACTCTTCAGTGGCCAATCTGAAGCAATCATCCCCATCGACATCAACAACATCTGCAGCGCCATCACCTTCACCATCAAGGCCACAGACAAAGTATGTTTGAACTCAATCATGTATGACCATCACTCACTCACTCTCTATCTCAATTTAGCATTCCAATGGCAATGTCCAAAGCTAAGCCAACACCATCAATCACTCCAAAGTCACCAGCAATAACAACATCACCAATCAATAGTGTCAGAAGTAATGTAGCCACGAGACCTAGACAAACACCAACTGCATCACCAATCGCATCCAAACAGACGCCAGTCAGGCAACAGACATCAGCGACGACTCCAACGAGGCCTGTAACAGCATCATCGTCGTCATCATCAACACCTAGATCAACGCCAACTACAACACCAATGTCAACACCAAAGTCAACACCAACCAAGCCTGCAGTAGTGACCAAGACAACCACGACAACAACCTCTACGATAACGAGCAAGACAGCAATAACACCAAAACCAGCAGAATCCAAAAGAGCACCAATCACTCAGTCAACTCAATCCCCAACTACTCCAACAGCTAAACCAACACCAATACCAACACCAACAGCTCCATTATATACACCTCCAACCCGACCTACTGTATCTATTCCCAGCACATCAAAGACCAAACCTTTGTCATCATCTGGAAGTGTGAGCAGGACGAGTACTTCCTCGTCCTCCTCATCTCGACTGTCAATTCCGACCTCATCTACATCCACTTCCACAACCGCCACTTCGTCATCATCCACGCGAAGTGGTAGACTGTCCACACCATCGTTGACAAAATCATCATCCCTCTCTTCAAWTTAGCAAACCTTTGGTTCCATCATCATCATCAGAAAGAACAAGCACACAGCCATCAAGTAGAGTAACACCCTCTGTTGCACCACCCTCTGGACGGTCGACTCCGTCTGGACGAGTTACTCCATCTGGACGCACTACTCCATCTGGACGATCGACACCCTCTGGAAGATTGTCATCATCATCAACAAGGGTGTCTACCTCCACATCGACAGTTACCAAGCCACCACAATCGACTACATCTACCACCTCTACTTCGACATCGACATCGACATCGACATACACTAGACCTGCTGTACCTGAGATATCATTGACAAAGCGATCAAACAGACAGGTTGACCTCAAACAACAGGAGGCATTGTACAAACAGAAGATGGACTCTGTAAAGTCAACATTGAATCTGACAAAGAAGGCAGACATCCCTCCAATAGCAAAGACAACAGATGATGGACCAGCCACTGAGCAACCAATCATGGAGACTGGTGTCGACGTGTCAACAACAATGACGAGTAGTATTAGCACTGATGACAGCTTCTCCACACACTCCACTGAATTGGAAAGCTGCAGTAGTCTTGAGAGCAGTGGAATCATGGATACACCTACCAACCAAGAAACAGAGCGTTGCTATGAAACACAAACAACATCAACAACCACAACAACAGAGGATATGTTGGAAAGCAACAACACCAACAACGCCAACAATAACAACAACAATGAAGAGTCAGATGAGAAAAAGAGCCAACTTCGCAACAAGAAGTTACACACAAGGGCCGTTGCACTGAGACAGTGAGTACCAATCCATTCCTGCTGTATAGGGGCCAGCACTGACTAACATCACATAATCAAGCTTCTGCAATAGTATATTCGGAGAGGAAACGTTCAACATGGTCTACGGAGTCTTGAAAGACGTCTGTCTGAATAGTGATGGAGCCGATTCAATACTGGCAGGCGGCGGCGAAGCAAATGGAGATGATGACGACCAAGGAGTACAAAAGCAATTGGAGGAACTGTTGGGCGACAAGATATACTATCTCAAGTATCTCCAGCAACTGTTGTACTGCGAGAGTCAACTTTCACAATAAGTCACTCCTTCCAGGATTTGTCCAAAGTAAAGTATATGATCGACTGACGGACGATGTAACATGCGTCCCTCAACGCATTTGCTTGATTGGTCCTTTATTACGCGTTTATCATCGCTCCGTATCATCCAAGGATTACTTAACTTAACTTGATTGGTTTGTTTGGTTGGTTGTTGTTTGCTGTTTGTTGTTTGTTAGCTCTCATAAGGTCTCCTGATTGATGGAGGTGCAACGATAACGGATCCACTGTAACTGTTGTCTGGTCTAACTGAATTGTTGCCGTTTCTGTTGTTGCTGTTGCTGTTACTTGATGTATATCTTGACTCGTTAAACTTATCTTCGCCAGGTTTGCTGTTACTGCCATTGCTATCGTCTCTTCTGTATTGTTGTGATCTGTCATCATCTCCTGACGGTCTCTCTAGTGATCTTGGAGGCTGTTGAGTGTCCCTGTTCGTACTGGTTCCAATAACACCTTGTCCAAATCTATCTGTTTGTCTGTCGGCTGGTCTGTCGGCTGGTCTAACTTCATTGCTCACTGCACTTCCATAAGGTAGTCCGTATCTGTCCAAAGGTCTGTCCAACAAAGGTGGTCTGTATTCTGCTCCACCGTATGGTGGTGGTGGTGGTGGTGGTGCTTGTTGTCTGTATCTGTCGTAAGTTCCATATGCATACTGTTGGGGTCGAACATTGTCTCGATTGCCGTACGGCGAGTAGCGAACGCCGCCCGGGTTCGAACCACCAGCACTAGTGTCATGTGGCTTTGAAGATGCCGAGTAGTCTGTTCTGATCTTCTTTCCGTCCAACACGAGGTCCTGACACGCGTTCTTGGCCTTGACGGCATCTTCGAGATTGGTAAAGTATACGAATGCATAGCACTTTGATCGATTTGTCTTCCTGTCCATGATAAGATGCACATTGTCAAGACTTCCATACTTCATAAACTCATTCTGTATCATGTACTTGTCTGTCGTGTGACTCAGACCGAATAGTCCAAGCACTTTATTTGGTGGTGCAGTCTGTAAATGTACAAGAAAAGATGTATCAGTTCTATGTGTCACTCGTCTTTCTTGTCGTCATTGACTTACATTGGCCAATTGGTTTGGTCTGTCGGTTGGTTGTGCGTCGTATACAGGGTGGCTTGGGTATTGGCCGTATGGTGATGGATAGCTCATCATTTGGTTCATTAGTCTGGATGGATGAGTTGGAGGATAGAGTGATGATGTTGATGGTGTTGACATTGTTGATGGCGCCGGTGCGCTACCCTCACTGTGAAGACTATGATAATCCATTTATATATATTTGAAGTATATCTGTATAATAGTATATATCTATTCTTCTGACAAGTTATGTTACCTTGTGTGTTGCTTGTCAGAGTGCACATGAGGGAGCAGTTTCCAACGAGATCTTTGAAAAATTCGATTTAATTTAATTACGAACCTTGAGTCCTAATGATGATCAAATATCTCATTATTATTTGTTTGATAATTATTACATTCATTGATTGATGTTACTAACTCTACATGTTCCAGGCGTTTATTGATTGTTGAGTGTGTGGTGGTGTATATGTGATGTATGTGCTGTGTTCTGTTGTTGCATGTTGATGATGGACTTGACATGACAGTGACCCTGTCATATGATGGTCCCCTTGTTGGTTGGTCACTTCACTTCACTTCACTTGATGGAGGGAGGGGAAGGGTTTGATGATGTACACTCGGTGATACTTCTTGCGCTGGTAAACTAGTGATGTACTCTCTCTCTTTATGAAGAGATCTTTCCAGCGATGGTGTTGTTCAACGAACCGATATGAGTGGCCCACTTGTGAATGGAGCGATACTTCCAGTAGCTTGACGACTTTGCAGAGTCCAGCTCCAGTTGTTGGTTGACCTGATCGATGGAGCCACGAATCTTGTTGTCCAAAATCAATGTCACAAGCAAAGCCTCCACCTCGTTGGAAGGGATGTTCAACTCCTTCGAGATAAATGGTATTCTGATCCTTGTGTATGGCTCCAACAACTTGAGCAACACCTGTGTACGAATGTTCTTCAACAGGTCCTCAATGTACATTCTGATGAATGGGTCATCCATGATGGTCTTTCTGTTGTCTATTGATTATGTTGATGTTTGTTAGTCAGTGATCAATCATCAATGTTGTGTGACATTATCATACCTCTGAGGATCTTCTCGAATGCATAGATGTCATTGCGCTCGTAGGCACTGACGAGGTTGGTCATAGCAAGGATGTCTGGATCATTCTTGTATGGCTTGGCCTCTGTAGAGTCGAATGGATTGATGGAGGACAGCATCAGCATTGTTGCCAGAACCAGGTACTTGAGACACTGGATACGTCTTGGGCTTCCAGCCTCATCATAGTTCTTGAATGCCTCAAAGAAGTCAGAGTGAGCCTTCTCCCATTCCTTCTCTGCCATATGCATCTTGCCACCGCACTCTCTAATGATACCCATGATTCTTGGATGTGGAATAGCACTTTTAATCTATTGGAAGTGATTGATTGATGGATTGGATGTTAGTGTATGGTTGAGTAATGACGACGATGATGATTATGATATCGTTACCTCCAATGCCTTCTTATATAAATCCTTCAACTTCTTGTTGTTCTTGGTCGCAGTGTACATTTGAATCTCAAGGGCATAGATGTCCACAAGTTGGCTTCCCTTCTTCTGGTCATCTGATCCATCCTCCAACTGACAAGACTTGTGCAACTCTCTAAGAATCTTTGCCAAACGTGCATACTCCTCCTTCTCAAACAATAGTTTGGAGAGCTTTAGGTTGGTCCTGAACCAAACTCTCTGTGTATATATATATGATCAATCATTGTCAGTCAATCTGGTCAATCCAATGTTTGATTACAATTACACATACCTCATTCTTGGCCTCAAGCAGACACTTGAGTGTTAGGTCATAGACCTGTTGAACGAGATCAAGCTCAATGCTTGCACCAGTTGGCACGAGATCAAGGATTGAGTTGATACCCTTCTCACTATAATTGCTAGTGACAGCGGACTTGGTGTATGATAGGAACTGTCTGTAGCTCTCAATCATCTTGTCGAACTTTCCAATTCTAAAGTTAAGCTTGGTAATCTTCTTTAGTGCTTTGAATCCCCTGTTATGTGTATATAATGTTTATGTGAGCAATATGATCATTCAATCAATCAATCAAATGAATGAATGAATGAATGAATGTACAATACATACCATTCACCTTTCTCTCCCTTCTCTAACTCGATAACCTTCTCGTATGATTCTATTGCCTCTGAGATGTCATCATCGATGAGACCCTTTGAGTTGTAGTATTGATTCTCAATCTCGACACCCTCCTCCTCCTCATCGTTGTTGTCATCAGCCTGTTCATCATCGTCATCAAAGTACTCATCATCGTCAAAGTTCATATCCTCATCGTCAGACATCTTGTATGTGTTTAGTATGTATGTATTATGAATAATACGTAAATATATAATATATATGGATGGATAGTGAAGTTAGATAGATAGTTGATCAAGATAGATTATGATGATGAACAGACTTTGAAGGCACTTTGTGAGTTATTGAACACACCAAGAAATTAATGTGAAAAATTTTGTGTTTTATTCATTTTGCCTCATTTTGACTCTTATGGTATCTTCACTTTCAATCCAAGCGTCATTAGTTTGTTATTACATACATGTATGTTTGACAGTATTGTAATGTTTGTTGTTGTTGTTGTTGTTTGATTATTTATAAGTTGTCCTAAGATATATATATATGAATGAATAATCCTTATCTATTGATATATATATATTATTTGAACATCACATAAACAACATAATTATCTTTGTGTGTTTCGCTCGTTTCCCACACTAATAAACAAGACAACGAATCATGAAGTTGTGTTCACAATTTAAAACACTTATAATACATATAGAGATATAGATAAAGATATATAGAATGAACTTTGCACATAACTCTGCTATGAAGGCTCCAACGCCACCTGATAAGGGAAGCTTCCCTTTGGATCATGACCAAGAATGTTTACAGCCAATGAACTCATATATAAAGTGTCTGGCTGATAACAAGAATCAGTCTAGAATGTGCATGGAGTTGTCAAAGCTCTATTTGCAATGTAGAATGGACAGGTGAGTGTTGTTGAATAGATTGATATCATGATGTGACACACAACATACACAGGACACTTACATTCAATCATTCAATCAATCACAACAGAGGACTAATGGCAAAGGAGGACATTGACAGTTTTGGATACAATGAACTTCAAAAGTCAAAGGTAGTGGAGCCTCCACAAAACCCAAGAGAGCCAATTATTGCTGGTCTACGAAGACCAAACAAAGACAGATAAGTTGGTGGACCGATCATATTCCTTCTTCCATCATTATAACTATTTCTCATGGCTAGCCAACCTGTCTTGCCGACCAACCAACCAACTCAATCAAGTCCGTCTCACATTCGCACCAATAAAATCAATCAACCAAGCTCATTCATTACCATTACCTCATTCATTTGAGAAACCCGACGACAACAAGTTGACGTGGAACTACACACCTGTGTGAGAGGCCATCAATTGATTGGTTGTTGTGGTGTATTACAAATACAAAGGCAACCATTGGATCTGTAGAGTTGATGATAGGAGTGTCGCATGTTCATGACGAGATCACTTTGCGAGGTCGAAAGATCAGAGGGTTGAGTTCACACGTTGCACCCTTGAAGAAGCCTGCAATGACGAGTGATCGAGACCCACTCACACACAGCCCACCAATGTTTGATTTCTTTTGTTAATGCTGGGATGGTGGATGATGGGCAATCAGATATCTTTATTCGAAACACAAACAACAAAGTAATCGATTAGTGATTTAAATGATTTTTTTTATGTTGTTCCAGAGTGGAGAACAACAACATGAGGTGAAGGTCTTTCAAAACATTCGTCGGCTGTTCAATCTTTGATGGGCAAGACCTCAGACTCGGGTGGGCAGTGTGATGTGATGGGGATGATGATTAAAGTTTGTTGTTGATTCTTGATTAGTTGTTGGTTCTATGTAATCGAGTGGGCCAGTCAGACCAGAATGAGTGAATGTGAGGCGGTCCTCTCTCACCTCATCCATTGACTGTCACTCAACCAACACCATTCACTTTACAAGCCATCACCAAGCTCTACACATAAGTTATCTATCTCTTTACCTTTACCTCCAAGTCAGTAGTAATCACTTTACTTTCCTCTTCGAGATTTAATTATAATAATTATTATATATACCTTTATTATCTTCATACATACCTTCGAGATAATTTGTTATATATCAATCCTTATCAATTAATTCTTCATACTCCACATATATCAACTTACTACCAACTACCCTAATATATTTATAAACTTATTTAACACTTTCCCCTTTATACAACAACAACATACAACATAATGAACACTCAACAAAGAGCTATGGAGGGTGATTTGACCCGTTTGAAGGCCATCGCCCGTAAGGAGTCTGATGCCGTCGGCCGTGCTGGTATCTCTGACACTTTGAAGCAGTACAACGAGCTGTTCCAGGGAAATGAGGACAAGTCCATCGAAGCCCGTAAGAACAACTACACCAGCATGGTCAACCAGTTCTACGATCTGGCCACCGACTTTTACGAGTTTGGCTGGGGTCAGTCCTTCCACTTTGCCACCCGTCACAAGTTCGAGAGCTTCGAGGCCTCGATTGCCCGTCACGAGATGTACCTTGCTCATCAGCTCGGTCTGTTCCCAGGCATGCGTGTGCTCGATGTCGGCTGCGGTGTCGGTGGTCCAATGAGAACCATTGCCCGTTTCTCCGGTGCCCACGTCGTCGGTCTCAACAACAACGAGTACCAGATCCAGCGTGGAAAGCGTCTGAACGAGGCTGCCGGTCTCGCCCCACTCTGCTCCTTCATCAAGGCCGACTTCATGAAGGTCCCCCAGGAGGACGCCACCTACGACGCCATCTACCAGGTTGAGGCCACCTGCCACGCCCCCAACAAGGTCGACTGCTACAAGGAGATCTTCCGTCTGTTGAAGCCCGGCGCACTCTTTGGAGGCTACGAGTGGATCGTCACCAACAAGTACGACAAGAACAACGAGGAGCACAAGAAGATCAAGCGTGAGATTGAGCTCGGCAACGGTCTCCCAGAGCTGGAGCAGCCAGCTGCCATCGTCGCCGCCCTCAAGGAGGCTGGTTTTGAGGTGATCACCGCCACCGATCTCGCCGAGACCTCTGACCTTCCATGGTACCTGCCATTGTCCGGTTCGTTCTCGATCACTGGTTTCCTGCACACCGCCGTCGGTCGTTACCTCACCGGTAAGCTGTGCCAGTTGCTCGAGGTCGTCAAGATTGCCCCAGGTGGTGCCTACGACGTCAACGTCTGGCTCCAGGGTGCTGCCATCTACCTCGTCGAGGGAGGTCGCAAGGAGATCTTCTCGCCAATGCTCTTTGTCTTGGCCAGAAAGCCCGAGACTGCCAAATAAATCAAGTAGTGCATGTCTTCATTGTTGCTCTTTCCTTTCACCTTGTTAATAATAATCAAAGTCATTGGTCCGTTGTCTATCTATTTTATTGCCTCTCATTATATCTATTCTTATCATTCAGTCTTGTTTGTATGTCTACTTCACTTGTCTCTGCCATCTGGATTCACATACAAGGAATTATTAATAATTATTAATGAAGATGTCATCTTACCTGTTCAAGTTTGTGTGAGTCATTCACTCATATATAATCATTAGTTCATTCACTGACTCATTCACCTTTATTCAAACATATATATACACTATCTCTTCCTTATACATTAAAGTATATTACACTTATCAAACAATCAATCTGAATATGACTATCCAATTTAGTTATCTTGCTCAAATGGCAATTTGGTAAGGTTAATGTCCCAAAGTTATAAATAATTATTAATTACTCTAAATATGGTTAATAATATAGGAGTGTTGCTTTGTTGTTCACTGGTGTAGTAGGATTACCTATTATAGCCTACCTAGCTCAAGAGAAGTTTATTTATTTCCCAGACAGAAGATACTTCCTTGAACCAAAGAGCTGGGGCTTCAATGACAACAACTTTAAAGAGTTGATGTTACAAACCAAGGATGGTCTTACTATACACTGTTGGTTCATCAAACAAAAGAACTCAAAGGGTGTACCAACTATATTATATTGCCATGGCAATGGTGGAAGTAAGTACACAGAGTCTACATCATCATCATCATCATCATCTTCTACAATATTAATTCAGAATGATCATCTACTTTAGATATGAGTTATGGACTACCAACCTATTGGAGATTGAGTAATCAAGTAGGTTGTAATTTATTCGTTCTATCATATAGAGGATATGGAAAGAGTGATGGTTCACCAATGGAGAGTGGTATCAAGAAAGATATTGATGCTTGTATTGAGTACTTGATGTCTGACGAAAGTATTGATCCTGAGAAGTTAGTTATATATGGTTTGTCATTGGGAGGTGCGGTAGCAATAAACACGTCAATGAGATATCCAGACAAGGTAAGTACAATCATTCAACATCTCAAGCTCCACATTTCTTATTCATTCATTCATTATTATTATAATATAGATCAAGGCAAACATATTTGTAAATACATTCTTGTCCATACCTGATATGATGGATAATATTATGGGGTCATTGGTTCTACTCAAGCCATTGATAAAGAACAAATGGATGAGTAAGAACTCAATTAGATCAATTACAACTCCAATACTATTCTTATCAGGACGAGAGGATACAGTTGTACCACCTCAGCATATGGACAAGTTGGAGGAGCTGGCAATCAACTCATCTCAGAAGGAAATTATTAGATTTGAGAAATATGGTCACAATGATACAGAGAACAATGCTGGATATTCCAAACATATCAAAGAATTCCTTATCAAGGTGTTTGGAGAGTGGTCTCCTCAGTAGTTATATCTTATCAGATATAATATCATTTTGAGTTCAACATACAAGTTCAGCTTCCCCTAGGAATTGGCACTTTAGTCAACACATTGAACTACCGATTAAATTATTATTTATTGATTTTAAATATTTTACAATTATATTATATTCTTAGACCCCAAAACTACTCTTTGTGTATTCTAGATCATTGTAAAGGGTTACAAAGCGAGTTGCCGCAAAGACTTTGAAAGGACACTGACTCTGGAGTCTTCTGAAGTGGGGTTGGATGGGACTTATCCATCAAAACACTACCCAAATGCAAAAAATCCTCAAGTTTTGCGTTCTTGGGATGCTGGGCGATCACTAAACTCGGAGTAGTGCATCTTCACAGTCCATCAGATTCTATAAATATCAAACTAAACTTATAAGACATTCATCATACTAATAATAATCATAAGAATAAGAAATAATAATCATAATCAATTATAATAATAATAATCCTTTTCATTTTAAAACAATCTAATAATATTAATAATACAATGTACCGCACTTTTATACCCATTCTATTAATTGGAATTACAATGGCTATGACTACTATGGCAGCCACTAGTTATCCAATTATATCATCAATTACACCAATTTATACTGATGGTGGTGTTGTTACATTTCATGGTTACTTTGGACCATCACCAATAACACTCAATCCAACCAGTCAACATGTTAACATCAATGATATTGAATGTAGTATGACATCGATCAGCTCTGAGATGATCACCTGTTCAATTGGTAATCTGACCAAAGGATATGCCAAACTCAAAGTTACAATTGACACCAACACCTATTTCTCAAACAATACTCTGGCCATATGTATGTATATTCGATCAATCAATCCATTAAATTAATAATATTCTAACATTTACAATATTATAGATAATTCCCCCCTACTGAGTAATAACTGTGGATATCAGGATGCTTGTTCTTCTCATGGACAATGTGTGAATGGAAGATGCCAATGTGATAGATATTGGGGTGGAGTACACTGTGAAGTCCATACAGCAACTGGAGCATTGATCAATAATGTTGATACTACACCAAAGACAACATTCCAATCTGCTGATTCACACTTCTTGCCCAATGTCATTGACATCTTTGCCATCCAAGAGTTGGATATTGATCAACGTGTTGTCAAGTCTGTCCCAACTACTGCTTGGACCATGTCCCAACCAACCAACGATAAAGTCAACAACATCACATCTAGATTGTATACTCTGGCCAAGGTGGATGCCCAACCAACTCTCATTATCACAGTGTTGGTCCAAGATCTTCTGTTCCCAGACTCGAACAACTCAACAATCATGATCACCACTGATGTTGTGATGAATGTTTCAATCCAAGGATGGACATATCAATCAAACATGAACACTTTGAGGGTTGTTCTCTTCAAGAATGCCTCGACGACAACTGTTACCACTGGTCCAAACTGTGGAAGAGTGTTCCTCTTTGGTTGGGACTCAATCGACAACAACATGCAATACTTTAGAGATACTGATTATGATCAGTTGTTTGCCACCTTCCCAACGTTTGGTCTTTCTGATGGTTTGCCAACATTCACCAGGAACGAGCTGATCAGTTCATCGACCAACCAGTCACTGTTTGGTATCAACTTGCCACAATGTCAACAATGCAGTGTCAGTCCATCGTTCTCAGTGTTGGACAGTCCAGACTCTAGAAACAATCGTCTACAGTATGGTTGTGAAGGTAATGGAACCAAGGGTGATAGCCGCATAGGTGTCTCTGGTATCGTTGCCATTGCAGTTGTATGTGGTGCTGTATTATTGGCAATCATCATAACAATCATTGTATTGGTTGTTAGAAGAGTTAGAAGATCAAGAAGAGAGGAGTCTGGTAATAAGATGGGTCCACTATAACAACATCATAATCATCATAAATATATACTTTACACATTACATTATTCAATAAATAGAATCAATTAATAATATTATCTCTATGAACAAGACCTTGTTGTGTTTACACTAATGTAATGAATGTATGTCCAAGGACAAGTTGCCAAAAGACATCACTATTACTTACTTGTACAAGTACAATTAATAGTTGTAACTCTTCAGACAATGTTGTATTACCTTGTTATAACATGTATGTTTGATTACATTCTCGTGTTTTGTCGAAAGATACTCAATGGTTGAAGTGATCTTCGCTTAGAGTCAAAAAATGACTTCTGATTGAATGAATATTGTGTATTTGTAGATAGAGATAGAGATAGAGATAGAGATGACAGACAACAAGAGAAAGAATGATAGTAATAGCCTTATTGTGGTAGGAGATGGCAATGATAGCAATGGCAGTGTAAAGAAACAAAAGAATGAGTTGGCACTTAGAGATACCTCGGCATCATCAAAGGAGATCATACTTGGTACAGAGAGAACATCAAAGCTGAAGAGTCCTATAATGCAGTTAACAGGTCATAGAGTATGTACATTACGTACATTCTTTCATTCATTCATTTACTCATTCATTCATTCGTTTCATTCAATTTATGAACATCATTGATAACAACAGGGAGAGGTATTCAGTGTCAAGTTCAATCCATTTGGTACAGCATTGGCATCTGGCTCATTCGATAAAGAGATATGTATGTCAACATACATCAACAGCATCATCATCCCGCAACAATGATCACAACAGCAACTGACTAACCAATCTCGATCAATCAATCAATCAAATGAACAGATTTGTGGAATGTATATGGAGATTGTATCAACTACTCTGTACTCAAAGGACATCAGGGAAGCATATTAGAGCTACATTGGGATAGAGAAGGAATTGAATTGTTCTCAGTGTCATCGGACAAGTCAGTTGGACTATGGGATACAGTCGAGGGCACACTAGTCAAACGTATTCGCGAACATAAGAAATTCGTCAACTCATGCTGTCCTGCAAGACGCGGACCTCCATTGGTAGCCACTGCATCTGATGATTGCACCGCGCGACTCTTTGACACACGCCAGCGACACAGCATTGAGACATTCACGCACAAATTCCCAGTGACGGCCGTGGCCATGTCAGACTCGAGCGATCAGGTCATCACAGGCTGTCTGGACAACGTGGTACGCGTATTCGACCTGCGCACACAGCGCGAGATCATGACACTACAGGGCCACAACGACTCGATCACCGGCCTGGCCGTCAGCCCGGATGGCTCGCATCTCCTTTCAAACTCAATGGACAACTCACTCAAGATATGGGACATCCGTCCGTTTGCCCCACCCAACCGCTGCACCAACACGCTGACTGGCGCACAGCACAACTTTGAAAAGATACTACTCAAGTGCTCCTGGTCGCCTGATGGACAGCGCGTGTCAGCCGGCTCATCCGATGGCCAGGTGTACGTATGGGATGTGAGCAGCAGCAAGATACTCTACCGACTGCCTGGACACACAGGCTCAGTCAACCAAGTGGACTTCCATCCATTCGAGCCCATCATTGCATCTGGTTCATCAGACAAGACTATATTCCTCGGTGAAATAAAGCCATAAATAACAAGTAAGAAGAGGCGACATTGTTTGATTGATTGATTGATTGGGTGAGCAAGTGAGTGAGTGAGTGATGGAAGTTTACTTCATTGCCTCGACGATTGGATCGTAGGTGGATTGATCAACTGATTTGAAGCCAAGATATCCAAATCTTTGGATAGCATCACTGTGGCGTTCACCAAACTGTTGAAGATATGCCTGTATGTTGCTCTTCTGGAAGTATGCCATTGTGTCCTTTCTTGTTACCAATGGAGGCATAGGTGATGGTCCAATCTGATCAACAATCCTAATATTCTTGGCCAACTCTCCATTATTCTTTAATAGTTCTACATCCTGTTTGAATGATTGATTGAGTGAATAAGTGAGTATAATGACTAACATTTGATTGATTGATTGATGGGACATACTAATACTGTGCTATCTATGGCAGCTGTATCACATTGATTGTTGAGTACCATTTGGATTGACTTTAGATGTGATCCAGATGCTGTTGTGTTGTTGCCAAAGTACTCTTCCAGTGTGCCATTGAATCCTTCTACCTTTTGAACATGATGTCTAAGTACATGATATCCAGAATATGATTCCTTTCCATTATAAGCGAATGTTCTTCCTTTAAGATCTTTGATTGAGTTGATGTTATTGCTATCATTGTTGGATGACTTGATTATAATATCCGAGAAGTATACTGATTGATTATTATATCTTGTTCCAGAACATATTGGCGCAGAGATTGGCTCGAGTGAGTGTGATCCCTTGACATAGACCAATCCACACATGAATGCACAGTCGATACCAAACTCCTCCATCAGTAGATGTGGAGGTTCGGACCATCTGGACTGAGGTACCAATTGCCAAATGTCAACCATCTTCATGTTGATACCAAGTTCACTGGACATGCTGTCAACAACAAATTGGAAGAATGAGTTGGCACTTGGACTCAGGAATGATGTGATCACCAACTCTCCATAAGTGCGAATACCTCGCCATCCAAGTGATCCATCTTTGAATGAGTAGTACTTGGACCTAATCAATGTTATTGGCATAGGTTCCAGTGAGTATGACGATCGGCTGAGGTATTCGGACACGGTGGTAACACTCTTGATCGTTGAGGAGGATAGATCCGGGGAGGATATGGATGATTGAGGTAGTGTGATCAGAGCATTGTTGATTCGAACAAAGTGGTAATACAGTGGACTTGACTTTTGGACAGCCTCCACATGACAGCTATTCAATCTCCATTCATCAGCTGTGCTAAAGTCCTCCATAATGACGATGTTGGCGTAGTCCAATAGGTTGTTGTTGACCATGTGCTCCGGGTGCAATGGGGCATCCTTGTGTACAGTGACATAGGCCAACACTCCTGGAAATGTAGCCAGTTGACTGATGAGCATTTGATCACTCTCGCAAATATCAGCACCAGCTGAATAGTCGTTGGAGCGAGTTCCAAAGAATCCGACACAGCAATAACGCCTGGCAGCCAAAGCCAATGATGGATTGTTGATTATACATCTCAACTTTTCATTATCATTCAATGATACTGTATATGTCAATTTGTTGACAGGTTGAGAATGTTGTGATTGATGCATTGACTGTTTCAATGGTACACTGATTGACAATCTTAGAAAGTTTAAGAAATAATGTAACATTGTTGACATGTACTCCTTATCATCTATGGAGTACTCTATATTTGATAATGGATGTTGTGGTACTACATCACACTCTCTAAGATATTGAACTGTCACTGGTATATCATCATTCTTGGTCTTGACATTATAAATATGAAATGGACATGACATTATTCTTTTGTTTGTTTGTTTGCTATTATTATTTCTATCGTTTGATTGATTGAATGATTGATTGATCAAACAATGAATAGATGTATAGGTGGGAAGTTTAAAGTTTAGTTTAGAAAGACAACGGAAGGTGGGACAAGCAAGATTAAAAAGGGACCTCGTCAAATCTTAATATAAGAAATATCTGATTTGGAACCTTCCATCCAAAAATCAAATCAAATTTTGATCATTCATTGTACAATCCCAAATTAGATCAAATAATGGAAGTTCATTTATATACATTTCCAATCCAACAACTTCATTCTCAACCAATCAATTTATCTTTAATAAGAGATGTCTTGAAGGTTACAATTGGGATTCATTATCTATATTTGTTATTATATTATTTGAATAAACAATCATTCAAATATTCAAATAGAACATCGTCTGGATAGTCAATAGTTAAATGTTATGATTCTTTCATTTAGACGTATGCCTTGGGTATATGATCATACAGAACAAGGTCCTAAACGACTTATTAATCTATTAATCAAAAAAGGTGTGTCAATGTTGTGTGTGTGTGAGTGTTATTCCAATCACTTTGTTTGTCCAATCAACTTTGATTTACATCCTACCACTACACCACCCACACCCTTTAAGGTTCATTGAAAAGACTCTTCGTCTGACTCTGTCTACATCGATGCTCAGTACACTACTCACTACTACTGATCAGTGTCGACAACAACAAATTGATCATATGATCAAACACTCACACAACACAAACTGGCATACAGTAGTTGGATGACATCATATAATAGATCATCTATAGATATGGGTTAGTTGCCAACTCATACCACTACTCAACGATACCAGTCATTGGTCAATCTAACCTTTATATTAATTAATTAAAGCCAACATGACTTGGAAGATTGAATTGAATCCGATTCCGATGAAACGTTGACTTGTAACGAAGTATACAGTCAACAGACATGGCATTCATTGTCAACAATGTCAATAACAATTAACTATAAATAGTCATGGATCCAGTCTAATCAATCAATATCAAATCAATACCAATCAAATAATATTATATTATAACAATCTTCAAGATTAATACCATCAACATCTTCCAAAAATGACTCTTATGAGTATGTACCTACGCCATGCATCCAACATTCAAACAATTCTAACGCGCTCTACCTCCTCTCTCTTCTCTCTCTTTTCTCTTAGACGCCATGTCTTCCCTCGGAAACGTCAACGCTATGACCTCCAACAAGTCAATGACCTCGTACTCGACCTCCAAGACAGTGACTGTAGGCCAGGCCAGCAACCAGAACGCCCTCCTTGGTCTCGGAGTTGGAGTTGGCGTCGGTGCCTCTGTTGACCTCCTCGGAATCCATCTTGGTCTCGGTGTTAACATTGGTGCTGTGATCCAATTGTAAACCATGTGATCCATCATCATCATCATCATCGTGCTTGTCATGCACCTATGTTGTATCATAACATCAATCAACAACTTGTAATTAATTAAACAAATCAATCTATCACTGCAGTGTAATCAATCAATCGTCATCGTCCTGAATGAGTCTGTCTGATACTGCTGTTGCTGATAGTTGCTATTGCTATGTTGGTATCGTTTATTGAGTGATCATCATATCACTCTGCTAATGTGTTAATGTGTATGTCATGTTGCTCGCAATGATCTTGATCCTCGCTCGCTTGTTCGCTCGCTTAGTGATGATGTGACTGAGGCTTCTTGTTTGCCAAGTTCAACTCTCTTGGGATCATTCTGTAAGCACCATTGTTGTTGATCAATGGTGGCATCCATCTAGTTGTGTATACATTCTTGTGAGTCGATCCAAGGAACCTATAATCATGCATCATCAATGTTAATGTTTGTTGTTCACAACCTGTCATGTGATCTGTCTGCTGTTGCTGCTGTTGCTGTTGCTGATGCCCGCTATGCTTGATTGATTGATTGATGTTGATCTTACAGAATATCATTCTCAGCCTGGATGATGGGCAATATCTTTGACAAACGGATTCTCTCAGTCTCATCGTCTTGGCTGTTTGTTTGTTGATGTTTGAATGTTAGTATCCATGTTGACGATAACCTGTGACTATGCTGCTGACGCTGTTGGTGCCATCAATCACATACAGATCTTGTATTCTTGTGTTGATATAGATGTAGGTACCAACACTCATAATAATGAATGTAGCTCCAAACAACTTGTAACCAGAGACCATCTTTGGTGTCTGTCTACCAAAGGGCAGAGGTGCCCAACCTCCTGGAGGTGGGAGGTCCTGTACCCACTTCTGTCTATAATTGATCGTCATCTCTCTCTTAAATATATATATATACTACAACTACAAACTAAACTAAATAACAAGAATATGATCAATTATCTCTCATTATGTTGTGCGGGAGTGCGACATCACTTGCCAACACTTTTCGAAAAATTCATCAAGTCGAACTTCCTCGTGTTCAGACGAGTCTTGTGGACAAGTTAAGTTTGGTCGAACGTTTATTTGAGAGGTGATTGGATGTTGTTTGGTTGTTGTAATTATTAATATATGTATGTGTGTTAGAGTTGAGTGGAACCGGTATCCTGCATGTCCTCGCCACTGTAGTACTCTGGGTTGTATCTTGGCAACATCCATGGCTCGACGATGAGGTTCTTCTGCTTCTCGAATCTTGGATCCTTGGTAATGTCTGAACTCTCCAATTGGAGACGACGTGAGTTCATGTGTGGCTTGTAGCTGGCGAGTGCGCGTCTGATCATCTCCATCGTCTTCTTGGTGTCGCGGCGTGAGTAGTAGCCGTTGCCCGACAGCGTGCGGTACGACTCGGTCAGTGTCTGCTTGAACTTGTCGGCGTGCTCTGGTGCTATCTCCTCCTCGGTGAATGGCTTGATGCGGACAAAGGTGTTGGGCGCGTGTGTCGACTTAAATACATATTCACCGCTGGGCAGCTCCTGGCGCTTGTACACGGGGGTGACGGGGTTGGCTGCGTTCTTCTTGAGAGTCTCGGCGCGGTACTTGGCAGCGCGCTCGCGACGCTTGGACAGCGCCACCATCTTCTTCTTGTTGCGTCTAAGATACATGTCCACATCGGTGCCCAGCACGCGCAGATGCTCGTGCCACTCAGTGTCGTACAGCTGCTCGTGGTAGTAGAGGTTGTCGACGTAGTCCTGGAACTGGACCAGACCCTCAGCGCCGTCGACGATGGTCTCTTGGGTGCGATCGTCAAACTCAAACAGGTCGGTCTCGTCGTGGATGTCATCCTCGTCCTCCCCATTCTCGTCCATCAGCTCGTCGGAAAGCAACTGCTCAATCTCCTCCTCAGTGCCCACGAGTGGCACCTCTTCAGAACGATCGACGAGACTCTCGGCGAACTTGGGGTCGACGGCCTTCATCTCCTCGACCTTGGCCTTGAACTCCTCGACGGGCATATTGTCATACTTGTCCAACTTGAGGCTGGCCACGAAGCGATCGTTCTGATCCTCAGTCATACGTGACATGAGACCTGGCGTCAGGTGCTTGAGTGGGTCGAGCAATGTGCGCAGCTCGCTCTGCTTGCCGTCTGTGTTGAGCTCGAGATCCTCCTCGTCCAGCTCTTGCATGCTGTCCAGATAGTTGTCCTTCTCGTAGGCGTACAGGGGCTCAGAGTCGAGGGCATCGGACAGCGCCTTGAACTCCTCTTCGTTATAGACGCGCTCGTCCTCCACCAGGAAGAAGTTCTCGCTCGCGTTGTGATCGTCGTACAGAGTGTTGTGACCGTCCTGTGCGCTGGCCTCCTTACGCTTGTTCTGGCCCTCCTCAATGGCCTTCTTCTGGTCCTCGTCCAAGTCAAACTCAAATTTGTCGCGCTGATGTAGGACGTAGGCGTCGCTGATCTCCTCCTTGACGATGCCAGTCTCCTCGTCGACCTCGTGCAGGGCAGGCTCGTAGTTGGGCTCCTCCAACTCGGCCAGCTCGACCGTATCAAATTGCTCGTCGACAGTCTCCTGAAGCTCCTCGGGGCTCAGACGCGCCATGAATGCCAGCTCGTTCGTCGTGAACTTGGTCGTGTCGATACCATACTGCTTCAAATACTTGATGGTTGTGATGTGCGTCTGGATCTGCTCGGGCGTGGCGTCCTCGGGCAGCTCATAGTTTAGTGCGGCGAACGTCGAGAATGACTTGGCCTCGATTGGCTCACCGTTCTTGATCGCCTCATTGTAGCGCCTCTCCTCGTCTTCGATCTCCAGATCCATCTCGTCCTGCTCGGGATCCTCCTCAAACAGCTCCTCATGCTCCTCGGCGATCAGCTCGTCAAAGTCCTGGCCGGCCAGCTCCTTGTCGATGGCCTCGGCGTCCTCGTCCTCGCCCACGAATAAGTTGACCATCTCCATGTTGCGGTGGAACTCGACATTGTCGGCGGGAATGGCGACCTGCTGGTACCTGTTGAACTGACGCATCATCTTGGGGTCGAATGCGTAGGGCTCATCACCATTCTCCATCTCCTCTTCAATCATCGTCTCGAGGTCCTCGTTCATTGACTCCTCCTCCTCGGTCATCTTGCTCTTTACAAGGCCATCCTCATCGATCTCATCTCCATCCTCATCGATATAGGTCTCCTCGTGTCTATCCTGTTGTGGTCCACCGCTCGCACGTCTCTGATCCGACTCCAATGCATTGTTCTGAAACTTTTGATCAAAGGTTTGCAACAACTTCTTGATCTTCTCTGTTGAACCTTGCTGTTGATCATCTGCTGCTGATGTTGTTGTTGATGCTGTATTCTTATCTGACTTTGAATCATTCTTGTTATTATTGTTGTTGCTGTTGCCACTATTTGATGATGTTGAAGCATAACCATGACCAGCAGTACGCGAAGATGATAATGTCATCATTGATGTTGTTGATGATAATCTCTGTGCATTCTTCAAAGCCGGTGCACCGGATCTTGCTATTGTTCTTGCGCACCAAAACATTGTTGTTTAACTATATATATATCTATATCTATACTACTTCTACAATCAATGAATAACCTATTGAACATATATAATTGATTGATTGATTGGTTGGTGATTAGTCATCATTGATCACATTTCATTCATTCATTCAATCAATCATTCACGATCAAATGTATTTCACTGAAACCTACAATGATGATGTACCTGTACAGTTCACTGCTATTGATGATTATTGATTGAATGATTGATAATATATACAGATATATTGTACCTTTGGTTAAGCTGATGATTACTGAAGCCTGTTGTGATCAATGCTATTTCTCTCGTTTTCCGAACTTTGATGATTAGCACCACACTCAAGGATCTCATGAAAAATTGTCCAATCCATGGAAGTTCATTAACACTTTCCAAAAGACAAGAGCATTCGCACTCACACACGCTCCATTGGCAACAACACCTCAAAGTTATCTTTGTTGTATTTATTACTATAAATAAACATTATAATTTATTTATATACAGTAGTGGTTAGTATCACTTGAATGATGTTATAGTTACTTTATATTCATACAGACATACATACATATATATACATACACTCAACTTTACAACTTGAACGTTAACATGTTACATTCCGAATATATTCGGACAAAGCATGTCGGACATCAAACATGTCTTGTCAGGTCAGACAAGTATTATGTTGCTCCAAGTCGTAGATGGCCTGCCATGTCAACATCCCTGGCTTGAGGTCTTGTTCGATCCATCCTTGAACACTGTTGAAGTTCCAAGAATCCAAATGGTAACGTTTCACACATCACACAAACACTCAACATCAACAATCACCACCAAATTTATTTCATTTTGATTTTTTTAATTGTTTGTATTTGGTTGTTTAATCCGTTATTTCAACCGCCATCTCACTCTCCACACACAAAGTTCAAATTAGAGAGTAGTTCATCCTAACAGTTCATTTTCAAATTGCCTGGCAACCCACGTAACAGTTTAAAAAGTTTGTAAACACCCAAACCCCATCTCCACCACCTCCCCCACACACTCACTCACACGTGTACACATAATTACCAACACACTCACACTACCACCACCAATAATAACAACAACAATAACAGCAACAACAACAGCAACAACACCAACAACAACAGCTACATGTTAGTATACTATAATACTATACTATACAATAATATATATATTACTATTGCGATCTTTTAGTGTGTGTTTGTGTTGTGCGGTATACAGAAGAAATTTGGATTGTTGGATAAAGAGGTGCGTGCGTGTGTCACTTTACTCATGTCGACAGGAGGACAATAGATAGATAGATAGATAGATTATACAGGACATTTACCAACACATATATATACTCTTTGAACATACAACAAATAGATAACAAACACTTAGCATTGAACATACATACATACAGTTGGATACACAGGACCTTTATAACATGTTAATCAATCGAGATCAAGGTTAATAATAATATCACAACAACGACAATTACATAACACATTGTATGTTTGATGATATGGCGACAAAGTTACAGGACCAGACAACGATTTGCTTACACTTTAATGAACATAGGATTGCTTTTAGCATCATCTATATCAACAACAGCAACCTTGTATAAATCAATCAATCAATCTCAAGCGATACCAAACGATACATTATCATCTTTGACGACATACTCTACAGGCCACAGATTAGCGACAACAAAACAAGCAGTAGGAGCAGAAAGTAGCGGCAGCAGCAAGCAGTAGCCTCCTATCTATCTATCTCTACAATGAAGAAGGATACGGCGGCAACAGACAGGAGCTACTCGTCTGCTGTGAAAAAGATGACGACATCCACTTCGTCATCATCGACGACATCGTCAACAACATCTTCACCTTCACAGTCGACTACACAACAACAGCAACAACAACAGAATGGGCAACATACTCTAAATGGACATCATAATCATCAACATCACAATAATCATAACAATCATCATCATCAACATCCTCATTCATCTCATCACAACCAATTCCACAATGTAAACAACAACAACAACAACAGTGCGAACTCGACACACAGCAACAGTGGAGGACCATTCAAACTGAGTCAGCAGCCATTGCCACATCAAAGATATCGCGACGCATCCACCGAGGACAACTATGATGAGGACCAACTCTTGGTCGAACAATCGCAGCTACTACAAAAGTCATTGGAGATCCTCAGCGACAGCGATGACAATGTTCCATTCAAAGCGCCAACCGATATGTATTGGAGCATGTTTCAGCATCAGATGAAGAACAGCCAGCCTGCGCAGACACAACAGACAGCCTTTCACAAACTTGATGGTGGCGGTGGCGGCGGCGGTCCCACTGCCTTTGTTGTTGGACAACCCGTTGGTGCAAACAATCCATATGGTTCATATCAACAACAGATGTTACAGCAACAGAAGCAGCAGCAGCAACAACAACAACAACATTCACCAGCATCATCGTCATATCCACCATTCCTCGATTATAACCTTCAACAACAGATGTCAAACAACAACAACAACAACAACAACAACAACAACAACAACAACAACAACAACAACAACAACTCATACCGAATGAATGATATGATGCACCAGAAGGGCGGCTTTCCTCAGACACAACAACAACAACACTCATCACCTATGTTTACTCAACAACATACTACTTCAAACACTACTGCTGCTGGCAATCCAATGACATTCTGGGACCATGGCGACATACAACAGCAGCACCAACAGGGTCTATTCAAGTCCTATGACATTGCCAATGAATGGGCACCACTATCATCGTCACCTGACTTCACTGGACACTCATTCCAAACCTCATTGAAGCCATCACCATCAGCCTCATCGATCATTCAGCAACCAAACAAGTCTTCCTCTACCGACTTGTCCAAGGACACGAACAACCCATGGATTGGACGACAGCCTCTGCCCTTCCCTACTGGTCTCCCACAACAACAGCAACAGCAGCAACAACAGCAGCCTGGCACACCTCGATCACAATATTGGGACATTGCACCCAATCAGAAATCATCACTGCACCTTCAGCAGGGTCGCGATCCATTGGACATGAAGAGCCACAGACCTTTCAATCCAATGGTCGCACCATTTCATCCAAACAAAGGCTCCTTTGTCCCCTATTCAAAGGGTGCCTCGCCAAACCAGTCAAGTCTCGCGACGACAATGCAGACGACACAACCGACTCAACAGTTTACTCCACAGCAACTTCAGCCACCCGCACAGCTGATACCAAACCAACCGCAACAACAACCCCAAACACCGACACAAGCGCCAGTTACTACATCCACTGCCACTCAACAACAACAGCACCGTCCACCAGCACAGCAACAACAACAACATCAACCACAACAACATCAACAACATCAACCACATCAACAAAAGTACCAACATCATTCACATCACCAACAACATCATGGACAATCATCACACTCACAACAACAACAACATCATCACCATCATCACAATCAACAACAACAACACCAACATCACCAACATCAAAGCTATCATGGCGAGCATTCATATGATGACTCCAACTATGACAGCCCAGATGCAGAGGTGGAGGCATGCCTATCTCGGCCCCCACCCAACCAAGATATCAAGCGAGGCGAGATGGTCGAGAGTCCAGTGTCGCGCCAACAGTACAAGAACTTCATCAAACAGTTCAAGCTGAAGGAGAAGGAGGGATTGGAGGTGGCCATGGCATTCGCCTCGCAGTCCCTGTCCACCCTGTCCGACAAGGTGCATTGGCGAGTGTATCTTGAGCTGGCCGATTTGGCCAACCGACAGAACAACCTGAAGCTTGCGCGCAAGTTCTACAGGATCGTGACCAAGACCCAACCCTACATCAGTCATGGCTGGCTAGAGTACGCCAAGATGGAGGAGGACTATGGTCGCCTTGAGAAGTGTCAACAGATTCTCCAGCTGGGCCTAAAGTACTGTCCATTCAACGAGAGCCTTTTGATCAAAGGCATCCGACACGAGGAAAAGATGGACAACCTGGACGGCGCACGCACCCTGCTATCTCAATTGCGCGACCAGTCCATATTCAAGACCTGGCGAGCGGTTATGGAGGGTGGTCTATTGGAGGCACGCGCTGGCAACATCGAGGTGGCACGCAAGATCTTCAAGTACCTGATGAAGCACGTTCCATGGTACGGCCCCATCTACCAAGAGGCCTACAAACTCGAGGAACGTTGCGAGGAATATGAGCGAGCCATTGCCATCGTTGAGAAGGGTCTCCAAGAGGACCCCAAGTACGGACCCTTATGGTTCAGCGCCCTGCGTCTCTACGAGAAGACCAGTCACGGGTTCCTGCAACAGACGCGCAACACTGTGGAGCGTGCGCGACAGTCTGTGTCACGCGAGGTCACCTGGAAGATCTACTTTGAGGCGGCCCAGATCGAAGAGCGCTCCAAGAACCTCAGCCTCAGCCGAGCAGCCTACGTCAAGAGTGTCGAGCTCTGTCCAGAGAACCTGCTCTGGAAGGTCTGGCTGGGCGGCGCACGAACCGAGCTCAACACAGATAACATCACCGTGGCAAGGAAGCTTGTCTTCCGTGCACTTCAAGAGGTACCGGCGAAGCTCAAGTCTCTGGTGCTACTAGAGTACTCGCGACTGGAAGAGTACGCCGGCAACATCAACAAGTCGCGCCGCATTTTGAAGAAGGCACACGAGGAGGCACGTCTCGACTGGAAGGTGTTCCTGGAGGCTGTACTACTAGAGATGCGCGCCAACAACTACGAGGCCGCCATCCAAGAGGCCAAACAATCGCTCAAGATACACAGTGGAGCAGGCAGGCTCTGGGCGGCGCTCATTCAACTGAAGCAGCTCAAGGGCATACCTGCACAGCTCAAGGTGTTCCGCAAGGCACTGCAGTTCGTGCCCAAGTCTGGCGAGGTTTGGTGTGAGGGTGCCCGCATCGCTTTGAACAACAACGAGTTGGACAAAGCGCGCAAGTTCCTCGAGTTTGCAATTCAGTTCACACCGCAATTTGGCGATTCCTTCATTGAATTGCTTCGATTGGAGATTCTAGAGAAAGGATTCAATTGCGATATATCTAAACTAGAACAGGTATGTTGGCGTCGTCTGATCAATCAAACAATCAATCAAATTACTAACACACTATGTACAACCATTAGCTATGTATTAATGCCGATCCAAACTATGGATTCATGTGGCTACATTGCACGGTGTCGGTTCTAGACAGTCCAAGACAGGTGTTGAGGAACGCCAAGAAGCTCTTGATCGAGATGTCCCCGTCGAGCAAGGAGGAATACGATAGGACAAAGGATTCGAGGTATGGAGACTGTTGGGTTGGAGCCAACGGTGTCCTGTCCCTCAACCGAGTGTTTAGGAACGACTTTACCAAGATGACGAACGAAGAACGAAGGAAATGTATGTTTGGTTCTGATCAAGTTAAGCCTTAGATCATACAAATTGTTATGGATATTCAATTCAAATCAACTCAATCAAAATATGTCCATGGCGACATCCAAACAACCAACAACAACAACAATAACAACCAACAACAAGTATAACAATCAACTATATCCAACAACCAATCCAACAACGTCAATGACAAATGTATATAAACCCAACAAGTCAACCATAGCATCCTAAGTCTTTAACCATAAATATTATTTATATTTAACAATCATCATGTTCTGTACTTGACTGGATATGAACCATTGAACGGAGGACAGGGAGGAGGGTAATGGAAAATGGTTACCATTTATTATGTCGACATATGGAGAGTGAGATGGAGAGGCAGAGGAGGGATAGCCTGTTGAGTGGACCTTACTTCTTTCCAAGCAAACCTCCAAACATGCTCATCATCTCTGGGTTGCTCATAACGTTTCTTGCCCTAAAGTGATTGATTGTTAATACATTGATGGTTGAATGTCGCGAGCTTAACATACATATCTTGGAGGTTGCCATTCTCCATCATTTGTCTCATCTGTGGATCCTGCATAAAGGATTGCGCCATGTTCTTGACCATTGGGTTGGAGAGCAATGAACCAAGGTCCATGCCTCCCAAGTCTGGCATACCAGCAGGCATTCCTGCCATTGGCTAAAATCATACATTTGACAACAAATGATTAGTCAGTGAGATGTCTTGTAACAACAACATCTTGTGTTAACTTACGCTGTTCAACTTTGCCTCAGCATTGGCCAAGGATGACTTGTAGACCTCATTGTTTGGCTCAAACTCCAATGCCTTCTTGAATGCTTCCACAGCCTCTGCAGCCTTGCCCTGTGAAATCTTGGCAGATCTATGTGTCATGTCCGATGGTCATGTTAGTGTCACTCCATCCATCAATCAATCAATCAATGCTGCTTACCCGAGTCTAAAGTATGCTTTGCTGTATGATGGATTCCTGGAGATGGCATTGTTGGCATCTTCGACGGCGTTGTCATACTGCTTGAGGTTGCTGTAGGCTGAGGCACGGTTGGCATAGTAGACAGCATTGGTGCCATCGTAGAGGATGGCCTTGGTGTAGCACTCAACAGCACCATTAAAATCGAGTGCAGTCAACTTGTTGTTACCCTCAACCTTTAGCTTCTCAGCAATCTCCTTGATCTCTGTTGCCTTTGACTCTACAAACTTCTGCTTTGACACTCTCAATATGTTCTCGTGTTCTGTGTGTCGTCGAGGGTGTTAGCGAAGGGTCAACCGAGTTGATTGATTGAGTAATAATAGACATACGGGATGGGTCGTTGAAGGCACCCTTCTGACGAAGGATGTCCAAGTAGTTGGAGAATGACTGTCTAAGCTCATCGGGGATCTCTTGGCTGCTCTGAGCAAAGAGTTCTTCGAGTGGACGGGTTGGTTGGGCAGCGGTTGGTGAGGAGGTGGCAGCAGCTGCGGCAGATGATGAGAATGCATTGAATATTTGTGGAAGTGTGGCAGATGATTGCAATGTAGGATCACTCTCATTGACACCGAATGCATCACGTATACAATCGATTGACACTTGAAGTGACTCTGCGCTATCACTTGACAACGAAGGCAATGAGCCAGTCAAGAACTGTAGAATGCTAACAACCAATTTCTTTTGATCCATTTATGATATATTGTATATTTGTATTTGTATTTGTATTTGTAAGTAATAATAATTATTATTATGATGTGAATGAACAAGAGTGCGAACAGAGGTGAGTTCAAGTTGTTTCAAAAATTGAATGATGTGTCCTTTCACTCACATTCACGGTCAATCAATCATTCACATATTCATACTTGGACAAACAAATAATACATGTACTCCTAAACAACAACAACATATAATCAAGCAAACATGTCATTCGCTTACAAGAGATTGATGCAAGAGTATAAAAGTTGGATAGATATGATATGACAATTACAATCAAACGATGAACATCCCTCAATCAATCAATCAATGGATGACCGGTCAAACAAAGTCCGATCACAATCGGGGTTAATTGATTGATCGATAATGATATCATGAGGGTGTTCCTTCAATACATGTACAACTAACTAACATCCCATTATTGTAGACCTCACTCAAGACCCTCCAGAGGGTATTACAGCAGGACCACAAGATGAGGAGAACCTATTTGTATGGGACGCACTGATCATGGGACCTAGAGGTACTGACTATGAGAACGGTCTGTTTGAAGCAACGCTTACATTCCCTCAGACCTATCCAATAAGTCCGCCAAAGATGAAGTTCACAAGTGACATGTTCCATCCGAATGGTAAGTCCGTCCTCGGGACCACCTGACTGACTCAAAGACTAACTCATCATCATCATTCAATATTAGTGTATCCAAATGGAGAAGTATGTATAAGTATATTACATCCTCCAGGTGATGATCCAAATCATTATGAGACAAGCGCTGAACGATGGTCCCCAGTACAATCAGTGGAGAAGATCCTATTGTCTGTCGTATCAATGTTCTCTGAACCAAATGTTGAGAGTCCTGCCAATATAGAGGCTGCAGTATGTACTCAATACGACTCCACATCATCAGTCGTTCATGCACTAACACCCACCCATCGATCCATTCAGAAACTATGGCGAGAGGATAGAGAACTCTATCGGACAATGATCAAGCGAATCGTTAAGAAGTCATTGGATTTGGAAGAGAGCTAGGGATCCAATGATCATCTTAAACAGAGCGATCAAATAAATATAGATAGAATGTATATAACGAACAAGGAGGACATGACATGACAGGTTATTATGATTTACATTTTATTTGGATGGCAAGGTTATGGCTTCACCTGATCCTTTACTTCCTCCTGCTGCTTCAGCTTCTCTTCCTCTTGCTGCTTCTTCAAGGCTTCAGCCTCTTCCAGTTTCTTCCTCTTCTCAATGTAGTAGATCTCTGGAATGGGCATCTCCTTCATCTTCTTCTCAAGCTTGGCACCAAAGACGACGTGCATCAGATGTGCCTTCTGTACCATTGAGTTCTTGTTGGACTTTAGTTTGCGGATAACTGATTGTGCCTCGGCAACTAATGTTATGATATGATGTTAGAGTGTGTTCGCGGACTGGGGGACCTGATCAGGACTACTCTACTCACCTTGCTCCTTCTGAGCATCCTTTCTTTGTGTGCCCAGCTCCAACTGTGCGATGGCCCATTCCAATTGTCTTTCAAACTTATCGTCTTCACTTTCCTCCTCCTCAACAACAGCTTTTGTTTGTTTTGATGATGATGTTCCTTGTTCCTTCTGCTTCAACTTCTTTGCCTTGTCCTTTGCTCTCTTCTTTTGATTCTTTGTCAGTGCTACTGTAGGAGCTGCAGCTGCATCAATTGCAGCAGGTGTAGTTGTATCAACTGATGGTGTTGTAGTATTTGGAAGAGTTGACTCTATCGTCGTAGTCGTAGTAGTGGTGGTTGTATTATCCATATCTATGTGTTTATCTGTATCTTTATCAAATACTACTTTATTGAGTTTACAGGCGAGCAAATCAATCAACACTCTTTCGCTCGTTTTTTTGAACAAAGTGATAAATTTTTTGTTTATTTGGTGATTGACAAAACTCGAGGTCAATAGATTATATATTGATATTATATATTATTGTAGTCTACTTCCATCACTACCATAAAGCCCACTTACTGGACAAAGTATTGGAAGTTTGTAGGTTCGACGAACTGGAACTAATATTGGATGTAGATAGAATTGTCTTGGTCTGGCTCTGACTTGATTTCTGGACATTTACAATGGTTCCCATTTGTGATATATTGTCTAAGAATTAAATATATTAGTTATTGAATGAATTAATATAGTTCCAATTAAGTAGGTACTTACTTAAGAGTGTCATTTTAGTTATTTAGTTATTTGGAAAAGGTTAATAATAATAACAAATTAGTTATTTGAATCAAGGGGTATATATATAATTATATATCTTTAATTATTCGTTATTGAACAGGCAATGAGATATACTATCGATTGTGAAAAGACACTGTCTTTAATAGGTGTTGGTGTCTGGTCGAATTAGAGGAATCACTCAATCTTAAGCCTCACATCAACTACAACGTTGTAAATTGATTGATTGATAGAAAAAATATTAATTAATTAATTATATTGATTATAATTGATTAACAATATCAGACTTAACCTGGTTGGAGAAGGAGGGAAGATAGATGGGGAATGCAAACGATGATGACCTTACCAAGAGGCAGGGTAAGGATGGTGGGTGCCATCATCAACTAGTGGATTGATGGATAATTCAATCAACGACTCAAGTGGTACATACCTGAATAGATGTTTGGGATAGATTGCTACTTGGCGGAGAGTCAGCAGGTCAAATCACATACTATCACCCAGAATCTCCAACAATCACATATTAATTAAGTTGGGGCTAGTGTGTGATCATGATCAAGCCCCTGACCTCATTACCACGCATTGAGTGTGTGGTAGGGCCTTAATCTCTCGACTGTGGGTGGTTGTGATCAACTACACTCAAGCAAACAGGCAGGCAGGTGATATGTTTATTTACCTGTAAATGGTAATATATCAAGTTTGTTCAACACAGACCTTTGTGTTGGTGATGTGGTAGGTCTGCCTCAGTGATAAGGTGATGTTGGTACTCCGTATCAATCTTTATCTGTTTGCCCAATCAACTCCCTGTTTGATTGGTTGAATGGACCCTTGTTTATCAGTGTATATGTGTGTGGAAGATTGGTTATTCATTCAGCTGGCACTCTACACGTGTACCTCCATGTATATTACATATATGTCTGTCAATTTATTACATTTTGATTATTCCCTCCCCAAAAGATGTTGATGACAATTTATAAATCAATCAATCTTTGCCTGGCTATAATCTAGGGGGTGATGTTGCACTTGTACTATGTCTCCTGGGTCTGTTTATCATCGTGTTGCTGACTTCCTTTTTAGGTTCATAAGGAGTGTTCTTGGTCTCTTCCCCGCATTTAGGAAGAGGTGTTTGAGTTGTTGTTGTTGTTGAGTCATCTGTTGTTGAGGGTGACGACGTCGTCATCTTGATTGGAGTTGATTGTGACCTCGGACGATAAACTACTGATTGATCAATCTTGGCGCCCTTTCCACCACCAGTTGGTTCTTCTACCTTCAACCTAAACTCATACTTGGTGCTCATATATCTAGATTGATATGATGTATATACTATATCCTTCTCTGGTGTTGAAGGTTTATCTACATCTTTGGGCTTTGGTGTAACCACTTGAGGATGAACTCTACTATTGTTTATAGTAGTTGAATAGTACTTTGGGAAATAAGAAGTTGATGGTGTTGGATAGTTGTACTTGGTGCTTAGGAATGTTGGTGGAGGATTAAGTTTAACTTCTGATTCATTATCTTTACACATCTTTTGTATTTGTTTATTATATATTACTATTGTATTTGTACAAATTATTATATGATTGATCGAGCAGCTAAATACCTCGAGGTATTTATAGGCTTTAGACTATATTTTCTATCCCTGGGGATTAAATCTTGATGGCAATAATTATTTTGATTCCAGAGTGTGGTGTGATTGTTGAAACGCCACTAGTCGGTTGAATGAATGTCCAGGTCAGCAAATAATGACCATCTGATATTGCCGCCTACTGCTCATAGCTGTATGCTTACTTGAAACAGTAAATCTGTTATAATATTAAGTGGTGGTTTTATTTAGAACAAGGGATAGGAATATGATATGATAATAATATACGCTGGTGAGTTGAGTGAATGATTGGTTGATTGGCAAGCACTGGATGTCCAATTAAATGTTGTTGATGTCCTCAGAGTCTGATAACGACAGTTGGTTCACATCGATGCCGACTGACTCTTTCAGTTCAGAGAGAGTTGGGTACATTGATTCGGATGGTGGCATGAACGTTGGCATTTCATCAATCACTACTGAATCATTGATTGAATAGGTCATGTTGTTGGGTATGCCTCCAGTAGTTGTTGTTGTTGTCGTTGTGGTTGTAGAGGTGGATGCGAATGGTGGAGATAACATTTGTTCTGTTTCGTTGTATCCCTGAAGTTGTTGTTGCTTTTGTCGTTGCTGTTGYTGTTGTTGYTGTTGTTGTTGCTG